>NC_059381.1:6226888-6526888 GCF_019703515.2 Myxocyprinus asiaticus
GCGCGTCTCAATCTTCCACCGGACAGTACTGCTTCGCGTGCAGTCTTTCTAGGTTACCCAGGTGACGGAGGACCGGTATCTATGCTTGTGAGCTCCGGTGGTGATGACATTCATCATTCCCAGCGCGTTGTCTGCAGTTTGACAACTCCTGACACGTGTGACATATCTCACTTTACCTGCTACAGTCTAAAACATTACCTCCGGCAATCGAGGTGTCTATGATGTCCACTATGCTTTCGGTGGCTGTGAGGAGTAGATCATACAAAGCCCAACAGAGTCGACGACAGCTTCATCTGCCCCCCCCCCCCCCCCCCCCAAAAAGTGCATCCCTGAAGCATTTCCAAATCCTATAATGGTTGATAACAAAAACGACAACAACAATTCTTATTTTATGGTAAGAATAAATGGCTAATAATAATTGTTATAGGCTATTATAACACTATTAGTAATAATATTTATAATGTTTTAATAATAATAAATTATAATATTAATAAAAATAATGCTGTTGTTATTTTCCACCCTTATCAAGCCAATGGTAAGAAAATTATGTATAATTTAATATTTATGAATGCAATTTATGCCATTATTAATAAACACTATAATTTCTGTAATAACAAATTTACATATAATGTACATCATAATAACAATATTAATGAGAAAATACTGTAGAAAAAAAAAACGAACAGAAGAAAAAGCAAAACAAAAAAAAAAAGATGAGGAAGACATTATTACACTTACAAAAAAGTACTGTGGTGTTACCATGGTACAGTGATAATATTTATGGTAATACCATGGTGCTTTAGTAGCCTATAGGCACACCGTGGTAAATGATTACTATATTAATTTTTCATGATATTTACTCCAGTGTTCTTCAAATAGTACTATGGCATTACCATGGTAGGCCTACTTTTTTTTTTTTTTTTTTTTTTTTTTGTTAATTACCTATTTGTGTAGCCTATCGCATTGCTTAATTGTATTATTTTATTACCATTGCTGGGCAAATAGCTTTTATACTGTATAATGGCCAACGCGTAATACATAATTTAAGAGAAAGAGAGAGAGTTATATATACCGTAAAGTAGTCCACATATGAAGCAAAGAAGCACCTATTCAGGTATGTAAAACCGAACATGCTGTTGGCCTTTCCTGTTTGAAATCTGAGGCTTTTAGGGTCAAATTTGTCTTTTTTATTTATTTATTTTTAGCTTTTAAGATAAACTGTGACATACTGGTGGTAGAAACATAAAAATAAAACAATCTAATATGTGTGTCTGAATATACGTCTGTACATCATTACGTTAAAAGCTGTTGATAATTGAGACAATGTACTGTGTCTGGACTTCTAAGTTTGCCCTGCTGATTGCTGTTCAGTGTGCGCATGCGCTGAGTTTCTGCTGTGTTGGGGTGTGTGTGCGCAACAAGCTAATCTCGGCTGCTCGATTCTGCTATTATAAAAATATTTATCTGTTTATCCTTCAGTTTGCACTATTTCAAACAACACTGACAATGGCGGATCCAAGAATACGACAGATAAAAATCAAGACCGGTGTTGTTAAACGGTAAGAAGTTTAAAGAGAGTTCTTTAGTGTGCGACTAGCATGGCCAGGCCGCAGATTTACCGCGCCACACTGTGAGCACACGCCGCAGACGGGCGCCCTCGCCCCGCAGAGGCTGCAAATTCAGACCGCTGCTTTAAGAGCTGCGTAGCATTTTTCAATGTCATGCTCATTTCTCAGGTTACTTTCAATGGAGTAAATGCTAGTTATGCACACCATCACTATTATTCGTGAAATATGTTTACATGTGTTTTATCTGTTGCGATAATAACTTATTTAGATTTCCAACAAATGATTAGTCAAGGAAATGACCAAACAGAATGACGTCATTTTAATTGTTTAGACGACGTCACCGCTGTCTGGGCCGTAATGCTCGATTCAAATGTAGTATTTAATAAATGCATTTCTTCGTGTATCTATTTGAATACATGAATGGTATGCTGAAGCAGTGCTTTGTACGGAGTATTTGAACAGATTGTTGTTTTTGTAGTTGGGATCACATAATATATTCCTGAGTAACTTTCTGAATATGACCTGTCAGAGAAATTGAATTGCAGTATATAAACGAGTGTTTGTGCTCCAGAGTAGTAGTTAGATTACAGTAGGTTTAAAGGGGCAGTTCACCCCAAAATTAAAATTCTGTCATTTATTAATTACTTAGCCTCACTGTATTATTTTCTTTCATCCACAGAATGCATTAGGTGATGTTGGGCAGAATATTAGTCTTAGTCACCATTCACTTTCATTGTATGGTACAAAACATGCAATGTTTTTTTTCAGGCGAATATAACCAGGAAGACTAGGACCTCACTGCAGAATAGCTTAATGGATGTTAGACTCATAAAAGTTGGCCATTTGTGTTCTGTGAGTGTCTCTGATCTTGGCTCATTCTCTCCTTACCCTCCCTTTTTCTCTGTTTACTCCTCCAATCCCCACCTGACTGCTGTTTGCATTGATTGACCAGATGAGGGTCTGATTGAGATGGGCCTGTTTGATAGGGCTGGTAATGGAAGTGAGGGAATGATTCTCAGAGGGATTGAGAGAGAGAGAGAGGGGGTTAGGAAACAACTTGCACGCCATGCCAGCACAGGAGACAATATCGTAATGAGCCACACTACGATAAGAACCAAATGTTCAGCCTGTCAGACTCAGCCGATGTTCGCATGAGGGACCAATCGGGTCTTGGTGTCTGAATTCATTTATGCTGGATTTGCGTATTCCATTTGTGCAGTTGGCGTCAACTGATGATTTTATGATGGAACATCCCCACTGTCAGGCTTAGTGATGATGGACATACTGTTCATGTCTTTAAGACAAGTTTCCCCTAGATTCCCCTTCTGTTATTGCACTCTATGTGGACAGTCCAGCCTACGTATCGATCAAGTTGCTTTGTTTTCTTTCAGCTGGGTCTTTAGGTTCTATAGATTTGTCTCAGTGTTTCTCTCCTCGTGTGAGCACACAGGCCTCTGTGGTTCACTCAGAATGGGACTTCTCAGCTCCAGGTCAGATCATTGATTTTGTCCACCTTTGAACGCTGTATTGCTGAATTGCATTTCTTCATTTGTCAGCCCTGTTAGGTGTGGGCTGGGTGATGTTCTCCGTGGTTTACGCATTCTAGGCCTGTTTGTATGTTTTAACTCGTTCTAGCGCCATGAGAGTTAATATTGTCATCTGCTCTGGGTCATGAAATACTAGCAGAACAAATCTGTGTGGAAATTGTTTGTAAAATTTCCATTGAATGGATTCATGAACGAGTTGCACACTTTTGTTCTGCTTGTGTTTCATGAACAAGGCCCAGTATGTGTATATTAGTCTGTCCGATTTACCCTATATAAATCTTGTCCAATACCAATAATTGATATATATATATATATATATATATATATATATATATATATATATAATTACATTTTTAATCTTTTAACCTGAAACTGCTAGCAAATTAACTGTAAGATGGCCTACTCTTTTGGAAAAGATTGGAGCTGATGATCTGAGCTGTTTAATCTGACCAACACTTCATTGCTGCTATTTAAGGTATGTCAGATGTAACTTGAACTAGAAATGTGCCTATGTTACAGATGTAAACTGATTTAAATGATAAATAAATGACAGTACACTCGCATTAATTTTATGGTGCCTTTTTATGTATTTATGTTAATCCTTATATTTGCTCTTTTATATGAGTATCTACTCGTGGTAATTATTGGAATCCTTATTTTGTCTGATCTGGTTGCCGATAAATTTTAAAAAGCACTCCGTTGGCTCTGATGCCTCCGCCTCTCTCTGAAAGGGATACTGCTTGTAGTCTGGCTCCAGACCCCAGATTTGTTCCATCCGGACCGTGAGACAACATGAAGTCGGTTGCCCCATCTCACGTTTCTACACTTTAGGTTAGCAGAACGACAAAACAACAGAGCTGTGTACACCACAAGCGCTCCAGGGCGTAGATAGCACTGATCTTTCAGCGTTATATCCTTGAATATTTTTCTCTAGCACAAACACACTTCATTAATGACCTTTTGCACTCCACGCATTGCCTCTCTCCACTGGCCCGCGACATGAGGCGCCGCATTGTAGAGCTGCAGACATGGTTATTTTAATGACAGTAGACCAAAAAAATTATGTTTATATGATGTTTTCCTGTATTTTTCAAAGGATAATATTGAAATGTTCTGTTTTGCTGTATTTCATTAAACACATGTTCTTAGGCAAAGGCCGTTTTGTGTTGGAGTTTGTGTTAGTGTTAATTTTGACACTAAAATTAAATTTTTTACTGCAAATGTATATCGGCCCCAAATATCGGTTATCGGTCTACTTGATTACTAATAATCGTATCAGCCCTGAAAAAACATATCGGTCGACCCCTACCGTCTACATGCATACCAACTGACTAGGATCTGTTTTTATGGTGGAAAGCAAATGTGAAGCAGTACGAGAAACTCTGAAGCTTATTAGACCAGTACGTGTGTTAAATGTCTGAACACTAATTTATAATTTAATAATTATTATTAAATTAATTATAATTAATTATAAGTCACATGGGGTAACCTCCTTGTGGTTGCTATAATGTGGTTCTCGCTTTGGTGGGGCGCGTGGTGAGTTGTGCGTGGATGCCGCGGAGAATATCGTGAAGCCTCCACATGCGCTATGTCTCCGCGGTAACGCACTCAACAAGCCACGTGATAAGATGTGCGGATTGACGGTCTCCGATGCGGAGGCAACTGAGATTCATCCTCCGCCACCCGGATTGAGGTGAGTCACTATGCCACCACGAGGACTTAGAGCGCATTGGGAATTGGGTATTCAAAATTGGGGAGAAAAGGGGAGAAAATCCTCCCCAAAAAAGCCAACTTTCACTACTTGTTTTTCTGAATAATAACGTAAAATTATAGAAATGTGATAGCTTTTATGTAGACTCAGAATTTATATATGTGCATTGCCCTAAAGTCATCAGTATTGGTTTCTATGTATACTCCAGGTGAGTGCAAATGTTTTTTCTGTTATTTTTAAATCTTTATTATTATTATTATTAATGCATATTGTTCATATATATTTTTTTTCCCCAAAAGAAAAGCGTAGTTAAAGTTAACTTATTTTGAAACCGTTCTTGGTAACATTTGTAAATAAAACAAAATATAAATTTCACATTCGTGTCATACATGATATTTTTAACCAACATTTTAACTTGAGTAATTGATTACTCGTTTTTTGTGGGTTAGAATACTCAACTACAAAATGACCCTGAAATGCCCATCCCTAATGAACATTTTATTGATTGCTGTCTCTAGAATGTTTAGGAAAAATTATATGTGTATTACTCATTTAATGCCAGTCTTAAATTGCACTGTGGTATGTCTCTTTACATGGCAATCAGATGAGCCTCTCCTTTCTATGTTGGTGGTTTTTGGTCGGAATAAGATGCAAATTGGACTAGACTTGCCAATAGTCAAGTCTTGCTGTCACAGTGAAAATGTGCCTCTCCAAATGTTAAACTGCATCATTGGGCCCTATGAAATCCGTTTGATTTTTTTCCAAAATTCCGTGTTTTCAGTTTAATTTTCTCTGAATTCTGGATATTAAAGTTTAATTACATTTTATCATTAAAAAAACTGTCTAATCAAATTAATTAATAGAATTGTAATAAAATGAAAACAGAACAATTTTTTAACAAACCATTGCATTATTTTTTTATTAGTAAATGAAGAGTGTCTATATACTGATCTCCACAGTACAATCTAAAATCCAAAATTTGAGGGGTTTTTTGTTTTTATTTTATTTTATTACTATTATTATTGTCGTATACAGTGCTGCACAGTAGAGCATCACAATAATAATGAAAGCAGTGATGAAACTCTTAAGATATTGCTTAAATATAATGTAATTATTATTGAAAAATTATTATTATCATCATTATTACTACAACTACATTGAATATTACATTTTACTATACAGAAGATAATTTTTTTTTTTTCAATTTCACGTGTCTGATTAAATGGAGCTTTTATTTTGGCAGAAAACTGGATGTTTTTGATGGCTTCACTTCTCACATCCAGAAAGCAGTTCGCTGTATTGACTTATGTGCTTATTAAACTGCAAAAGGCTATGATTTAATTATATATATATATATATATTTGTCTGTATGTGCTGTTCTTCACATTGAATAAAGTGATCTGCTCTTTGTCATTAATAAACACACAGAGAGCACGTAATTTTGTTCTTGTGCAGTGGCTTCTCACATTCACTTCTCACAGCTTATGCAGACTGTATATTTGTTTAATTAAATCTCAACCTTTTGTGGTTTAATCATCACGATTTTAATTGGATTAGTTGTGCATTTATACATGAATTTCATCCCAAATATGTAAAATTCCATGGTTTTATAGTTAATTCCACTTTTATCAATGGATTCCGTGATTCCATCCGTGTTTTCCGCAACGTGGAAATCATAGGGCCCTACGTAAATTCTTTGTTTTAAAAACTGTCCATTGCAGTGTGATTTGGTGATGCAGTGTCATGAAGAGTCATCTGGAGTATATGGGTCAGCATTTCATTCGGATAACTTTAGCTTCTTTTGCCATAGTACATGGATGTGGGTGCTTGTAATGTCAGCTAATTACCACCTTTAATTTAAGCCTCTCTCAAACTGCTACATCCCTGGACTCCAAGTTTTCAAAAGCCTTAAGGGAGCCACTTAAATGCACCATGAAGTGGTCAAGATCTCTGTTGCCAAATGTTGTAGTGTTCTCGGCCCAGTCTGAAGTATTCAACAGGATGTAGTCGAGTTGATTTGAGGACACGTGCATCACTATTTCTGAAATGGTTATGTTCACTTGCATGTTTTTTACAGACAGCAAGTTGTTTAATATATTTGATTTGGCCTGCTTTGCTTTGCTCAAGTCTCTACAGAAGCAGTAAGATTTGAGGGAAGCCCCATGTATGTTGCCACATACATCCTGGATTTTAAGTCCATTCATCCATCCATCTTCAACCGCTTATCCGGGACCGAGTCGCAGTGCCAGCAGACTAAGCAAAGCAGCCCATACGTCCTTTTCCCTGGCCACAACCTCCAGGGGGGATCCCAAGGCCTTCCCTGGCCAGCCGAGAGAGATAATCCCTCCAGCGTGTTCTGGGTCTTCCCCGGGGCCTCCTTCCATTTGGACATGCCCGGAACACCTTCCCAGGAAGGTGTCCAGGAAGCATCCTAATCAGATGCCCGAACCACCTCAACTGACACCTTTCAACATGGAGGAGCAGTGGCTCTACTCCGAGCTCCTTCCAGATGTCAGAGCTTTGCATCCTATCCCATGGGGTGAGCCCTGCCACCATGCGAAGGAAGCTCATTTCGGCCGCTTGTATCCTTGATCTTATTTTTCGGTCACTATCCAAAGCTTATAGGTGAGGGTTGGAACATAGACCGCCTAGTATATAGAGAGCTTTGCCTTCCGGCTCAGATCCTTCGTCAACACCACGGTCCAGTACAGTGACCGCATTACTGCAGCCGCTGCACCGATCTGCCTGTTGATCTCATGCTCCATCTTTCCCACACTTGTGAACAAGACCCCAAGATACTTGAACTCCTCCACTTGGGGCAGCTGCTCGTTCCCTACCTGGAGAGGACCATCCACCCTTTTCCAGCAGAGAACCATGGCCTCTGATTTTAAGGTCTTGACTCTCATCCCAGCCACTTCACACTCTGCCGGAATTTTAAGTGTGCTTGTAAACCATACTGTCTAGTGAAGAGATTATTATCTATGTTTGTTTCTTCATACTGAATTTGCATATCCATCTTGGCCTTAACCCATGGAAAAACTCTTGCCAAACGGCTGTTCTCTTGCCTCCAAAATCCTTTGATTTCCACCTATATTAATCATCTGAAAGCACAACTGATTCAATCATTCAACACCGAAATTTCAACCCAAAATAATTTTTGCTTGGCACTTTACTAAAATTGTTTTATCTCTGTAACAAATGGATTGCGTTACTCTGCTTTCATACCATTCCTTTCTTTCCATCAGTTGCTTTTTTCTCTTTTATTTTCTTCTTTTTGGTGATGTATTCCAGACCATGTTTTCTGGCCTAGCTCAGCGGATTCACTTAATAAAATGACAGACGTAATTTGCTTTTGTCACTAGGTCTCGGTGCTGGCCTGGCGCCTCAAAAATACAGTATTAGAGGGTGAGAATGTGTGTCGAGTCTAATTCTTTTCTCGATTTTCCAGAGAGATGCTTTTTCCATTAAGCTGAAGGAAGCAGCCCTGGCAGGCCCATTTACTGCTGCCCAGCTCCGCCCCTGCTATAAGCAGCTCCCACATCACCCTGCAGAAACAAGAAATTAACATCAGCATGACACTTTTTCATTAGCCTGTCCCTCACTTTTATTAGAATTATGCTACACCCGATCTTTCTAGCCCTCAACCATCACCCTGTCACCCCCACCTTTCCACGGCACATGCTTGTGCCTCCCCAGTCTGGTTCAACCCCCTCTCCTCATCCTGTGGTCTAATTTTTTTTTTTGCGTTTGTGTGTCAAAAGAAAGCCTTACCTTGTGCATATGTTCAGATTTGCACCCTGGCATCATGATTGAAGCCTGTTAAAACTGCCGTAATTGACGTAAAATATGACGGAGTGTCGCAGGGGGAGACGAATTTTAAGGCATGCAGCCTGGGCTGGCAGAATGTTTGATTAATGAAGGAGTGTCGTGTCTTTTCCTCTTTCTCGTTTGCTGTCTTAACGTGCACACACACACACACACACACACACACACTGATACACAGCTGATTTTATGAAAAATGAATTCCATGATGCTGTGTCGTCCCGACATGCGTGCGGCATGCAGACGGAAAATGGCTATTAGCTGGAATCATTATCAATAGTGATATTTTCAAACTCCATTACAGCAATCAGGCCGCAAATGTATTCAGTGCATTTAATTCATTTGGCCATAATTGATAAATAATCCAAATTTATCAATGTACTCGCGCTGCATTTTCACTAACAATCAAGCGAAAGTGGCCCATTTGCCACCTGACTTGGTCCAAATTAGGGACTAAATTGATGATCAATTAATCCTAGTAGGGGCAGTACAATGTTTTTGAGTGTGTAAGAGAGAGAGACAGATGGAGTTAAGACAGATTAGTGTAGCGATCAGGAAGTAGCTGATGCAGTGTAGCACTGTGGCTAACAAGCATGCAGCTTTTCTGAGATTGGCAGTAGAAACATCATTAAGGAGGAGTTAAAAAGACCAGGGGAATAAGAGAGAAAAAGGAGTGGGAGAATACTGGGAAAGATGTCTACAATTGGATAGGTGTTTGTGGGGAAGGGGTAGAGGTCTGCACGGGCCGAACCCGTGACCATATGGCCCGACCCTACCCGGCCCGAACAATCTGGAATAATATGAAACAATGCAACAGTCCCCTCTTTACAGCCTAAACTTAATAGTACTTGATGAAACACGTTGAATCTTTGTGAAACTTGTGCTAAAAACGATCTAGACGCAGTGCAAAGAATGAAACCAAGCGCAGGTGTCCCGACATGCATTTTTATGCATTATTTTTAACTTGGCACAGTGTTTAAACAGTGCCGGTCCTGCGCGAGATGCTGAAGGAACAGCGAGACAGGGCGCATCAGTCAAAAATCTTCATCCAGCATGTGTTTACATGGGAAAACAATGGGAAAACAGAACAGACGCGCAAAAACACGCTTGGTGTGAACAGCCCCTCGTCCGTTCGAGTGTGAGTGAGAGTGCATGCGTGAAACAAGTTCGGTAGGCCTGTTTATTTTTTCATTAATTACAAACCTTAACTCGAAGTCCTTGAAAAACTGACCCATATCTGGCCCAAAACCCATTGGGTTCTCGGGTCTCATTGGGCCCGGGTTGGGTTGTAGACCTCTAGGAAGGGGTCCAGTTTTAAGGTTTTTGATATGGCCTGAATCATATAGAAATTCTCTGGTCTTATGTTGTTTTAAAGTTAAGATAGACCTAACTATCTCTTGCGATTTGTCTTCAGATAGAAGCACCAGCTTGGCAGGTATGAGTAATTTTATCTCATGATTACGGTATAGAGTTACCATGATTTTATATCATGGTAACGCTGAGTATATTTATTTTGTTTGAAATTCCATGAAAAATTTGTATATACAGTCACTGAGCACTTTATTGGGAACACTATGGTCCTAATAAAGTGCCCGACGTGGTCTTCTGCTTTTGTAGCACATCTGCCTCAAAGTTCGACATGTTTTGCATTCTGAGATGCTATTCTGCTCACTACAATCGTACAGAGTGGTTATCTGAGTCATTGTAGCCTTTCTGGCAGCTCGAACCATTCTGGCCATTCTTCATTGATCTCTCTCATCAACAAGGTTTTTCAGTCCGCAGAACTGCCGCTCACTGGATGTATTTTGTTTTTGGCACCATTCTGAGTGAACTATAGAGACCGTTGTGTGTGAAAATTCCAGGAGATCAGCAGTTACAGAAATACTCTTCAAAAGTTTCTTTGATTGCTTTGAGACAACAAAGGAAGCACCCCTTCCCATAAAAAGTCATAAAAAAATGTGCTAATGACGAGATAAGTATAGTTTATTTACAAATAATCTATATAAATGACATATTACTCTTGTGGATTTCAATATTTTAGGGAATAAAAGTGTAAAATTGCACTGTTCTTTCAAGCATCGTAATGTGCTTTTTTCTACATGAATATGTCCATTGAAGTCAGTGGACGCATGGCCCATAGGGCGCTATTGAAGCTGTGTTTCAGTGGGAGGCAATGGCAGATACCTGGACTATTGGAGTAAAGGTTGATGTTCATAGGCTGAGAGGCTCTATGCATGTCATATTCGGTCCTACCAGGATGGGGGACATCTCTGGGAGCTTCATCTATGTCTGATTTTCTATTGGACACTGGGCATTCATTCAGTGTATTTTTGTCCCGCTTAGAAGCCCGGCTTCTTTATTTGATTGTTGGTCGAGCTCTTAAATGGGCAGGACTTCACAACAAGCGGCCCAAAAAACTGTTATGTACATGATTAACAGCAGCTCGGAGATACATACGCAGTTATTTGCAGTCTGACATAACATAAATGTATCTCGGCTTTCATAATCAGATATTTTGCCTATTTTGTTGCAAAGACAGTTTTGACCGTAGTTAATTATTTTCATCAAGACATTTCATTGTTTAAGTAGTAGCTTGAGCAGCTTTGGGAGCAACATTTACAGACACCAAAAACAATGGTAAAACAAAAGTACTTCCCCACTTTTGAAAGTCATCAGCCGCCACTGATATTGTTGTACCGACTAGCCCTATTAACATATGTGCTAGTTCTGCCTTGTATCAATTCCAAATTCTAGTAACAGCCTTGTCAATAGAAAATAACATTTTGTACATAAATGTTTTCAGCGATTTCTGAGGACATTTTAGTAGGCTAAATTTGTGTACATCTCATCATTAAGTATTATGTTTTACAAAATAATCTTTGAGGTGTTCAGTAAAGCTTTAGAGAATCTTTAATAAAAATATGCAGTGATTGCTTTTATAGGTGGAAAGTCACCAATGGTAAAATGGACTGATTTAAACTGTGAAACTACTGGATATCTGAAGATGGTCCATGAGTTTGGACCAGTGAAAGACGTTTATTTGTCTTTTGAAAGATCAGCAAATCAGCCTGTTGTTTGACTGCATGACAGTGAATTCCTGACAGCATCGAATGAACAAATGAGTATTGAATTTTTGGAGTAAAACTAACCCCTTGCTATCCATTCTCATTCTTGCTCTCTCTCCCAGTTTGGCCAAAGAGGAGGTGTTGTACATAAAGGAGGCAAAGCAGCAGGAAGAAAAGATTGAGCGTCTCAAGGCGGAGGCAGGAGACGAGTATGTAATCAAGAAACAGGTGAGGAAAATATACCAGCCTCTCAACTGAAACAACAGCTGCCTTGCTGGCTCTGGGAGAACCCTGTCGGGACTCACTCATTTTAAGGCTCAAGCACCGCATTCAGGCCTAGAACTGAGGAAATCATTAAATGTTCCCCCATCGAATTTGACATTTATTACCAATTCATTCTACTTTCTAAAGACGGGTCAGAAATCTTGAGCGTAATCGCAAATATTCAACAATCGTAGTTTCTTCTCAACATTGTCGCCTTGCTCACTTGGGAATTCAGTGCAATATTTCCTGCTTTGGAACAAAATGTTTATGAAAAGCACCATACAAATGAAAGGTTTATTTTCAGGCTTATACATCTAACTAGGGATGTCCCAATACCATTTTTTTGAGAACGAATACGAGTACCGATACTTCCTTTTTGGTGCTCGCCGATACAGAATCAATGCCTGTTTTTTTATTTATTTTTTCTGAAATTCCATGTTAACAGTTTTTCAATTTTATCATCAAAATGGTGTTTAAATAAATGAATTCATTAAAACTTTAATCAAATGAAAATATAACAATTAATTTTAAACATAATATTGTATTATTTTTATCAAATGCAGTGCTTTTATACAGAACCTCACAGCACAATACAAAACACAACATTGAAGTGGTCAAATAAAGTGCTGCATAACAGAGCATCACAGATATAAGATATTGCTTAAATATAATACAATTACTTATTATTAGTAGTAGTATTACAGTGTACATTACATAACTATACATTAGTGATCTATTTCTGTCATACTTTTTTTTTTTTTTTTCTTCATTTAAATTAAGCTTTTATTTTGAAGTGTTTGTGTTTCTATGACGGTAGCTTCTCAATCCGGAAAAGTTGGTTGCAACATGACTTAAAGTGATTATTAAACCGCAAAAGGCTGCTATGTAATTAAATAAACATGTAGTCTATATGTGCCTCACGCTACAAAGTGAATTAGTGCTCTGCTCGCTGTCATCTGCTACAAACAGCGTGAGCAATGCTCATGAAGGTGTTTACAGTGTCTGAGCCAAGGAGCTCTAAAAGGTCTGAGCACTTTGTGTCTTTATCTGCACAACACCGGCTCCACACATTTACAAGCACACACATTTGAAGCGCTCAGCACATGCAAACTATATATTTATCTCATTAAATCTCAACTTTTGCTGTTAAATAATCTCACTAGGACATGACGTGATTTTAATTTGTGCGCTGAACATAAACATTCATAATGTCATAATTTGTAATGACAGTCGTACGTCAGATGGTATCAGGTTTTGGTATTTCTAGAACTATTTAATATTGTAATTATTTATTTTGCCGTTACCACAGTGACTATAAATGCCAATTATTTAATTTT
Organism: Myxocyprinus asiaticus; assembly: GCF_019703515.2. Lineage (NCBI taxonomy): Eukaryota > Metazoa > Chordata > Actinopteri > Cypriniformes > Catostomidae > Myxocyprinus > Myxocyprinus asiaticus. Next base: position 6,240,203 of record NC_059381.1, read on the forward strand.
GCATGCTTAGTATTTTATTACACTGTAAAATGGGTCATTGTACATGAAAATATACCTCTGCCTTTATATTTTAGGAAGGTGGTCCCTCGCAAAGGTGTCATTGCATTTTTAAGGTCCTTGGTGTCAAAAGTTTGAAAACCCTTGATTCAGATAGGCATAACTCACCAACTAATCGTTTGAAAATATGTAGCCTTGCACATCCCTGCTTTTTATATGGGTTTCAAACATTCTAAGACCTTAAAGAAAGCAAGCCAAACATCAGACTTAAAGGAATGTTCTGGGTTTAATACAAATTACACTCAGTAAACAGCATTTGTGACATTGTTGATTATGTTGATTGTCCCTCGTTTATAAAAAAAAAAAAAAAAAAGGCAAAAATAACGGTTACAGTAAGCCGTTTACATTGGAAGTGTATGGGGCCAGTCCATAAATGTTTAAATACACACTGTTTCAAAAATAAAGCCACAAAATGTAAAAATTTTATGTGGTAACATGATATTAGCTAATCTCATCTGTGTAACGTTATATGCTTTATGATAACTTCATTGTAAACCCTGTAATCTAATAACTACCATAACACCAGAAAATCCCTGATTTTATCACACTAAAATCATATTAACGTGTAATATTTAAGTCTTGTCGCTATACTTTTGAAACTTGTTTTTGAAAATGTTAAGTGCCATTTACCTCCATTGTAAGAGCCTTACTGTGACAGCGATTTTTGTCAAGTCAATAATTGTTTTGTGCTAATCAAAATTATGAAATTCACATGTATTGAACCCGGAGCATTCCTTTAATGCCTGAGAGTGTATGACTGATGGTAAAAGGTCTGGTACACGTTGATTGTCCAGTCCTGTAAGAGGAATTGCTTTGGTAAGGATGAAGGAGACAGAGCTGATTCAGTATGGCAGCGCTGTGGTATCAGGGCAGGAGTTCTAATGAGTTTTAATGTGCTGATGCAAAATTAATGACGTTATGTAACTTTGGAGGAGTTTTGTAATTAACAACACATGCTGCCAATTTAGATGTTCTCAAGGAGTAGTGGCCCATGTTTTACCTCTCTCTCTCTCTCTGTCTCCCGCCTTCTCACATCACTCTGTATATCTCTACACTGTATCTCCTCCACTCTGCATTCGATGAATATACAGCTCTGTAGTGATTGTGAGTGTGTGAGATGGGTTTGCTATGCTTGTTACTGCATATATACGTTTGAGTTAGTGGTTGAGGATGCAGTTTCTTTCTCGGGCAGCAACCAATTTAATAATCCTGTAAAATTTATTCAACAAGGGTGCCGAGTTTAGAGTATTTCCTTGAACCACATCTCTATTAAATGATTAATGTAGTTAAACACACATATAGAAATTCTCACACTCACAGAGGAGGTATTGTTTTTTCTAGCTGATGTTGTTTTGCAAAGCAGAGCTTGTACGATTGCTGTTCTGCTTGTATTTTAAACAGATAGAAGTGTTGCAAGAGGCAAGAATGATGGTTCCTGACTGTCATCGTCGTTTAGCCATGGCCCACGCTGACCTGCAGCAACTGTTGGTGAGAAAATCACACATGCACACACACACTAATACAGTCATTTTCTTACTATGTAAGGGATTTCAGGTTTTCCTACAGTGTGGAGACATTTTGGTCCTCACTATGAAGGTGAAATCCATACAGTATTGTAATCCGATATTGATTACAAATTACAAACAACTATTTTTAATTTGTAATGTAATTTTTTAGATTATTACTTTTAATCGAATCTGACTAGTTTTGCATTACTATTTGAATTTTTTGATAAAAGTGTAATAAGTACCTTGCTTGCTATGTTCCTCACTTGTAAATCGCTAAAAGGCTAAATGTAAATGTAAGTACCAATTTAAACTACTTTAATTAAACATTAGTAAACATAAAATCAAACAACAATTTGCTTTTTGTCAGTCCCTCAGAATTCCGAATTTGTTTGAAAGCCAAGACTGTTAGGTGATATAATTGATATGTAATCCATAAAGTAACTGTAATCTGATTTCATAATCCAGATTATATGTAATCCATTACTACCCAACACTGTTGTTGGCTAATGTTTGAATAACTGAGTACAAGTCAAGTCTTAAATCTCCTTTGGTAGCTTCAGGTTAATTTTATAAACCTTGTTGTTGGACAGTTAATTTAATATATTTTAAAACATGTTATTTCTGGGGATTTCATAGAAAAGTTGGCAAATGGCTGCTTATTTTCACAGAGTGGCAACCTAGTCTCATAGAATGAGTTACTATAGCTACATTCTTGCAAACTGACTTTTACATGTCGTAAAATACTGTTTTATTCACTTTCACATAAATCACGGGTACTATGGCTGATTATGACTTTATAAATACTTTTTTACGCACTAGTACTCAAACTCTGCTATGTTATTATTTCAAAACTTTTTTTATTCTAACACATTAAAAAATGGGTGGGTTGGTGGGTTTGGGTGGTTTACAAGGACATTTTTTTAGGTTACAAACTGGTCATTACAAGGGTATTATGCTATAAATGTGGTTTATGAGGACATTTCTAGTGTCCCCATAATTCAAATAGCTTAAAACAAAAAACATACTAAACTGTTTTATTTTTTATGTAAAAATGCAGAAAGTTTTTTGTGAGAGTTAGGTTTAGAGGTAGGGTTAGGGGATAGAATCTATAGTTCATACAGTATAAAATCATTGTCTATAGAGAGTCCTCATAAGGATAGCCGCGTGCGTGTGTGTGTGTGTGTGTGAACTGTCTGTACATGAGATATGGACATGGGAGAGACTGTTTCAGTCGCTTGCTCCCCGTCTTCCCATTTCCTGACATTCAGAGGAAGTAAAGGTGGATTACAGAGGTCACATTGATTAACAGAAAACTGAGAGATTTAATAAGAGAGGCGGAGAAAGGGATGGCATTGCATTAAACAGTTTCTCTTCAAAGTGACAGCACCAGTTTGTTTTATAATAAGAAAAGCTTTTAAACCCTCTTTTTGGGTGAAACTTACCATCTTTTACACAAGCACCAGCTGAGTGAGGCTTTACCACACACACACACACACAGACCAATGCTGCACTCATTTCAGTTCATAAGTAACCTTGTCACGGCAATGGCCTAAATGATGTGATGCATCATGAAACATGAAATTTCACAAAAATTCGGTAAAATAGTAAGATTTTGAATTATTGTTTAAAAATGTGCTGAAGACATTTCTAACTTGAATGACAATTTACACTGCAGTGAATCTGGTGGATTTTTACAACTAAAAATACATCTAGAATTCTATTTTGAAGGGATAGATCACCCAAAAATGAAAATTCACTCATCATTTACTCACCCATAAGCCATCCCAGATGTGTATGAATTTATTTCTTCTGCAGAACAAAAATGAAGATTTTTAGAAGAATATCAGGTTTGTAGGTCCATACAATGCAAGTGAATGGTGACCAGACCTTTCAAGCTCCAAAAATAACAAAGGCAGCATAAAAGTAATCCATGTGACTCCAGTGGTTAAATCCAAATCTTCAGAAGCAGTACAATCACTTTGTGTGAGATTTATTGACCTTGAAAGGTCTGGTCACCATTCACTTTCATCGAAAGGACCTACAGAGCTATAGATATATAATATATATTCTTCTGAAAATCTTTGTGTTAGCAGAAGAAAGTCAATTATCTGTGATGGTAATTCTTCATTGTAAATTACTAGGGGTTTAAAAATGAATGTGATATTTATTTATTTATTTATTTTAATTTTTTTTTTTACATATCACCAACCTAAATATTCTGTATTTCTGAATCTTCAGATTGGGTCTAGCTAGTGACTTTAAACCATTTTTATCTCCAGGAAACAGAAGAGGAATTGGCTGAAACCGAAGAATACAAGGAGGCCAGAACTGTTTTGGATTCAGTCAAGCTGGAAGGATCATAGACACAAACGCACACACAGACACTTACATACACTGACATCCTAAGTGTCCATTCCATTTGTTCTGATTGTTTAGCGTTTCAGAAGCAAGGCGACAGTGTTTATTGTTTGCATTTCACTGTTTTTAGATTGATTTATAAGTTAATAATCCACTACTTTCTCCCTGGCCTTCTGTTATAAGAGTTCAAATTCACACAATCATGAAATAAAGTTTCTTTTTTTTACCATTTCAAATGCTTCCTTTTCACTCATCATAGCCTATTTTTTCAAATTTACATTTGTCGTGTTTATTTAGAAAATTTGTTCTCAATGAAATATGCATGGTTGCAGTCCATCAAAGTACAAATGTTACGTTACCTTTTTAGAGGTTCTCCTGCTGTAAACAGAAAAACTGTGACCGATCTTTGATTTTATGTAAGCTATTTTTGCTTATATCTATTGCAGGCATGCACATTGTTTCAGTAATAATAAAACTGTGCAAAGTTGAATTAATATCTAAAATGCTTGCCTTCACCCAAGATATAAGGTACTGTATATTCCCCTCTTATATAGGGCTGCAGTAATTAATGCAGAATGTGAACCTGGTCATATATGGATAGGATTGTTGTTTCTGCAGACAGAGAGGGAGAGTGGTATAGAATGAAAGGGAAATAAGGTATGATGAGACTGTATTTCCTACTCTGCTGTAAGGACACTGACCTCCACTGGCCAGATTCTCTCATGCAAGCATGAGGCTCTTCTGCTGCAGGTTTGGCCACTTTGGTCTTGTTCCACTTGGAAATACTGGAAATGCACTGAGTGTGCTGGAAATACACTGAGTGTGCTATATTAAAATAACTGTGTGCAATAAAGCATAATTAAAGGATCTCAGTTCTGTCATTTGTGTCATTTTGTATTGGCCATGAGCTCTTGAATGGTGGAGGTCCTATTTCTGATCCTTGGGTAGAGTTGCCATCAAGTTTTCCTAGATGTTGTAATCAAAGCTTGATGCATTTTAAAATGCTTTTTAATATCACATATTAAAAGTATTTGCTTGGCCCCAACTGCCAGGACCAACTCATTTATAAGCCTAATAACCCCCTAAAAAAAGTGTTTCTTATCTTAAGTCATACTTAAAATGTCATTGCATTAGGTAATAACATAGGGTATCAAACCAACTGCTATTTATTTTTATAGAAAGATAGCATAAGCACGTTTTCAAGCAAAACGTTGAAGAAAAATAGGCTTGTGAGGATTTAAATACTGAAATGATATACTGATCAAAATGGCACTTGATTGTTTAACCCAAATTTGATGTTAACTCTAACAGGACATCTGAATGAACTTGAGGGTCACTGACATCTAGCCTTCTAAAAAATAATTTAGGACCAGTTGATTGAAAAGGAAAAAAGTTAGTTCTGAGAAAAAGTAAAGCATCATTTGTTTGCAGATGCCTCTTGATATTCTGTTATACATTTGAAGTGTGACTTTAGTATAAAATACTTTTGGTTACCATGCATTTCAGACCATCAGGTAAGATGTTCACATTTCTCCATATATTTCAGTAACGTGCATTGTTATAATTATGAGCTGTTTTAATGTTGTTCCTCACTGCCATAAATAGCTGAATGGATTTATATGAAGTTCATGTTCGAATCCCATTCGTATATATAGGTATAGTCTACATATGCCTACTGTATATCTCAGCCTGAAGTTAAAGTGGTATGTTTTAAAAATGTGTTTTAGTTTTTTTGAAAGCCGACGGAGCAGATGAATTCGGGTTCCATTTGGCTCGGTCTTCATTCTACAGATTTCGATAATTATCGGGTTCACCCCGAAGCCTCATTATAGCGCTAATGAGGCGCCGCCACTCCGTGACACCCAACCGCTCCATCTCGTTAAGGAAATCGCTCTTCAATGCTGATTATTTTATTTGGAGCCATAATTATATTTCTTTCGGATAAATCACGGTCTAATCGAGTCCGTTCGGAGGGCAGCGCCTCTAATTGGAGCATGAGATGCGGTGGTGGGCGCGCGCTACCGTACCTGCACGCGCGACCGGAGGTACCGAGCTCCACAGATGGATGGAGGAGAGGGGGTATTCTTCATCACACACAACCGACCCCTCCTCCATCTAAAACACAACAACTTATTACCTTTAATCCCCGCGACTGTCACTGCATCACCTGCACGAAACAAGAATCTAATTTGTTAAACTGGCATTTCTGCAGAAGGACGGTCGATTTTCTCTTTAGAATTCTCTAATTGAGTGAATATAGACGCCCCGTGAATCACATTACGGCGTGGAACTGCATGGGCAGGGTGTGTGTGTGTGCGTGTGTTCCTAACCTTGCCACTTTGGGGGCGTAATTGTTAAAAAATGCACCTATGTTGTAAGTAAATCTAAAACCAACTTTAAGGGACGTCCTCAAATGTTAAAATGATTGATACAAAACGTTGTTGTTGTTGTTGTAAGCTACTAGTAGTAGGCCTGTGACTTTCTTTGGGGACGTCTTTAACGTGAAAAGTGGGCCATATATAATGCAAATCATGTTTTTATTTGTATTCTATCAAGCTAATTATAATAACAATCGCAGTCAGTCGGAAATTAATCAAAATTTACTATAGCCACATTTTTGACAATTGATAAAACTGCTGAAAAATACACAGAAATTGGTTTAAATTTCCGTTTGGGAACACTGGACGAGAAACTGTTTAATAACAACAATAAATAGCCTAATGGTTTTGTTTATTTGCTTTAATTCTTAAAACGCAAGAAGTCGTTTTTATTATTATTTGTATTGGGGGTTTAGTTTGTAGTAAGTGTAATTAACTTTATTTTAAGCCATTAGACATCTATGGTGTAGTTCCACCAATTTAGATAGCTAGGTAAACGTGTGTGAGTGTGTGAGTGTGTGAGTGTGTGCACTGTAAAATCTAATTAGCTGACCTTACTAAGATATTTCAAGGCAGTCGGTTTGGATGCTTTTTCTAAGTAAACGTACTTATTTGGCTCGAGTAAACTGAACTAATATTTTGTAAGTAACGTTAACTAGTTATATGTAAACTCATCTGTTATTAAATTATCTTTGTTTTTCTTTAAGTATTTGAATTGAGTTATGACAGGTCTTATGGCATGTTAGACATTTGACACATTGGACTCTCCTCAGTACTTCTTAGTGCACATAAATCTGCACTTTTGTAAAGTACAATTGAGTAAAGAAGCATGGCTTTAATTTAACAGGCTCCAAGTTCACCAGAGGTAACATTAATCACCCTCATGGTGACTTCACACAAATCACAACTATCAACCAGATACAACAAAAAAATAATAATAACAGTCATAAGAAATAAAACTATATATATTATTTTCTACATAAGTTCCTTTGTTTTATGCATAACTTATTCAAACGCAAGGGCTTATGGGTATTCCACGCAGGCTAGTACTCGAAGCCAAAGTTAAAAGAACGAATACATTTGAGTTATGGTTCCAAATGTGACATTTCAATTATTGTTTTACTAGGACCACTTAAATGTTTTATTAATGACAACTTTAGGATTTAGAGAGTAACTGTAGCTCAATCAAAACTAGTAAAAATAGTACAAAAAAAAAAAAATATATATATATATATATATATATATATATATATATATATATATATATATATATAAACTTGAGAATTTTTTTTTTTTATAATTTGAGATAACTATTAGTATTTACAGTGTGTATTGGCAGGAGGGATGTTATAGAAAACCATCCACTGTGTAATGTATCCTGCACTGTGTAACTTCAGCGTACCGTGTGGGACAGATAAGAACGTGGTGGATGTGAAGGGCATGAGATGGTGACAGTCAAGCTTGCTGGTTGGCGAAATCCTCGTTGAAAATCAATCCATAATGGCGAGTGAGGGAGAATTCTCTCGGCTCTAGGCCGCGTTCAGAATTACATTTGTTTTCTTGTGATTTTATTAAAAGTCACTCCTCATCTCCAGAGCGCGTAAAAATGTCTACTTTCCACTCAGATGCGCCGCATTAACTTGTAGGGCGCACGTTTGTTTGTTTGTCTATTTTTATTTATATGCAGTGTAAGATTGATGCGAGCTTGTTATCGCTATCTAGCGGGAGAGATACAACTCTTGCTTCTGAATCACTTCCTAAATTACCGTCTCTCTCTCTCTCTCTCTCTCTCTCTCTCTCTCTCTCTCTCTTTCTCTTCAGTACACACACGCACACACCATCAGTGATGCATAACTTTTGCTATTCATAATTCACATCAAAGAACTAAAAAGCTTTTATCTTAGAAACACAGTAAACCATTATTATTATTATTATTATTTATTGTTGTTGTTGGTAGTAGTAGTAGTAGTAGTAGTATAGGCCTAATATAGGCTGTAGTATAATATGTAGAATAATAGTAATAATAATAATAATTTAGTTGTTGCTGTTATAATTTTGAAATATATTTGAAAAACATTTAAAAAGTTCCTTCCAATAATATACAGTTTTGCTCAAAATTTTGCATACCCTGGCAGAAATTGTGAAATTTTGGCATTGATTTTGAAATTGTCTTTTATTTAAGGATAGTGATCATATGAAGCCATTTATCATCACATAGTTGTTTTGCTCCTTTTTAAATCATAATGATAACAGAAATCACCCAAATGGCCCTGATCAAAAGTTTACATACCCTTGAATGTTTGGCCTTGTTACAGACACACAAGGTGACACACACAGGTTTAAATGGCAATTAAAGGTTAATTTCCCAAAACCTGTGGCTTTTTATATTGCAATTAGTGTCTGTGTATAAATAGTCAATGAGTTTGTTAGCTCTCACGTGGATACACTAAGCAGGCTAGATACTGAGCCATGGGGTGCAGAAAAGAACTGTCAAAAGACCTGCGTAACAAGGTAATGGAACTTTATAAAGATGGAAAAGGATATAAAAAGATATCCAAAGCCTTGAAAATGCCTTCTTAAGATGTGGAAAATTCGGGGATCTCTTGATACCAAGCCAAGGTCAGGTAGACCAAGAAAGATTTCAGCCACAACTGCCAGAAGAATTGTTCAGGATACAAAGAAAAACCCACTGGTAACCTCAGGAGAAATACAGGCTGCTCTGGAAAAAGACAGTGTGGTTGTTTCAAGGAGCACAATACGACGATACTTGAACAAAAATGAGCTGCATGGTCGAGTTGACAGAAAGAAGCCTTTACTGTGCCAATGCCACAAAATAGCCCGGTTACAATATGCATGACAACACCTTGACACGCCTCACAGCATCTGGCACACTGTAATTTGGAGTGACGAGACCAAAATAGAGCTTTATGGTCACAACCATAAGCGCTATGTTTGGAGAGGGGTCAACAAGGCCTATAGTGAAAAGAATACCATCCCCACTGTGAAGCATGGTGGTGGCTCACTGATGTTTTGGGGGTGTGTGAGCTCTAAAGGTATGGGGAATCTTGTGAAAATTGATGGCAAGATGAATGCAGCATGTTATCAGACAATACTGGCAGACAATTTGCATTCTTCTGCACGAAAGCTGCGCATTGGACGCTCTTGGACTTTCCAGCACGACAATAACCCGAAGCACGAGGCCAAGTTGACCCTCCAGTGGTTACAGCAGAAGAAGGTGAAGGTTCTGGAGTGGCCATCACAGTCTCCTGACCTTAATATCATCGAGCCACTCTGGGGAGATCTCAAATGTGCGGTTCATGCAAGACAACCAAAGACCTGGAGACATTTTGCCAAGACGAATGGGCAGCTATACCACCTGCAAGAATTTGGGGCCTCATAGACAACTATCACAAAAGACTGCATGATGTCATTGATGCTAAAGGGGGCAATACACAGTATTAAGAACTAAGGGTATGCAGACTTTTGAACAGGGGTCATTTCATTCATTTTTTTCTTGTTTGCCATGTTTTGTTTTATGATTGTGCCATTCTGTTATAACCTACAGTTGAATATGAATCCCATAAGAAATAAAAGAAATGTGTTTTGCCTGCTCAGTCATGTTTTCTTTAAAAATGGTACATATATTACCAATTCTCCAAGGGTATGCAAACTTTTGAGCACAACTATATATATATATATATATATATATATATATATATATATATATATATATATATATTAACTGTTTGTTGGCCTTTTTAAAAAATATGTATCGTTTTAATGGAGATTGCAACTATTATCATTTTTTGTTATTATTATTATTACTTTTAATTGTTGCAGTAGTAGTATAAGCACTACACAAAACATGTTAATAATAATATTATAACTAAGTAATAAGCTAGTGGTACGATACTGCTGCAGTTATATTTTGGATGTATGGTGTTATTTTTTAGTGTTGATTTTTGATCTTAAGTTGTGATCACCACCTTTTTCTGGAGCCCAGAGGACCTAGAGATTTTTCTTTTTTTCTTTTTCATTACTGGTGAGGTTGTGTATCCCCCCTCAAATGCATTTAATATAATGTTTTGCTTCGCTTGGCGTTTCTCAAATAAAGCTTGAAATCCCCTTGCTGGCCGCAGGCCGGGTATTGGTGTAAAGAAATTCAATCTGTACATTTTGTATGAGGTAAACGGAATGAATTGCATTAGAGCAAACCAATGCATTTTTTCAGCCAGCCAATTTTCCACCTTTGCTCCGTTTGTGTGCAACAATCTAAAACTTATTTATTAGGAACAAATTACTTGATCCAAGGCACAGATTATAGACAAAATATTAAGAAAATATAAGAATTTTAATTACGGGTAAATTAAATAAGCTTGCACATAATTTGTTCGTGTTTATTATTATTATTATTATTATTATTATTATTATGAAGTGGAAGTATTTCTGCAGGGCAGCCCTTCATTCATATGTCCCCTGAAAGCATCGTTAGACGTCTGTCGCACTTTTAGCCCGATAAATATGACCGCGCGCCTCCCAAAGAGTGATTCACTTCTGTTTGTACAGCTATAAAAGCATCGAGCTATTGAAAAGCGGTAAAATGAAGCGCTCTATCAATCACGCCGCAACTGTGTTTCAGAGTCACCGGCGAAGACCAAACAATGTAATGATTTGAAATGATCGTTATTGTTTGGCTCCCATAATCTCAGACGCATTCCGATTTTTTTTTTTACTACTATAAGCGAGGACAAATACAGATGTTGGCTAAGCAGAGGTAGCCTATTAAACATAGGTTTATGCATGTGCACATTGTTTCATAAATATCTTAAACATCAACCATAGCGTAGATTTATTACAACTCCAGCCGATAAAATAACAGAACCGTGTTCTATTTATATTTATTTTTCTGTTATAAAGCCATATCCACAATCAAACTCAAAAAGCCCCATACACAGAACAGTCTATTTCCTACCAAAAAACAAAAGTGTGAGATGAACACAAACCCGAGATCTTCCATTACGCGCCCGGCGCCTCGTTCGCCTTCTCTGACATTTCGGATATCAAAACGCAGCGGAAGAACAATTGTTTCCAAATTGAATCCGCACTCTCTTCCTTTCCTCATTTTCAGCAAGGAATATATATTTCCCCGGCGAGTCAGGAGTCGCATCTGACTCGGCGTCCGCAGGCGAGCACTCTTGTTGGCTTGTGAAAAATGGGTGTAGGACACATACAAAAAAAAAAAAAAAAAAAAAGAGAGAGAGAGAGAGAGACAAAAAAGCCCAAGTTTTTCGCTCGGACGCGTCCTTTGTGCGCAATGAAAAGATACTATTCACTCTTGCGAATAAAGGAGTTCTTTAAACCGTCCCACTGACATCTGTTTAGAGTCTGTTTGCACTGGTTGTCTTATATAGGCTATTTTTTTATCGGCTTCAAGTGTGACAAAAGCTATCGTGTTAATTGGTGTAAATGCAGATTCATTTATGTGTGGTTAGATGGGCCGCACTATAGCAGATCAGTGTTCTTTGCATGGAATAAATCAACTTAATTTGGTGCAATTGGATGAACAGTCAATTCAACGAATACAGTTTGTCAGTGTAGAGTGTTTAAAGTGTAAATGTATCTATTTTGGTGTGTTAGTGGCTCACTCCCCCTCTTGCGGGGGTATCCCTGTATCTGCACGTATCTGCCCGGGCGAAGCCCATTTCTGACTCTCACTTTCCACCGAATTATGTACCTAATTTGCTCACATATCATTTACTCCAAGTTCCTCCCGCCGTGACAGTCGGGCCTAAACACTACAAAATTAGCCCTAATTTATACTGATCCCGCTAATAATCGTAATAAAAAGCTTATAGATTTGGCACTAATTACATAAAAGCCTAATGATGTTGAAAATTACCCCGGTTTGAGATATATGGCTAATCTAAACTTTGTTGTTGGCTGCCCCGGGATACTAGAAACATTAGAAGAGGTTCAGTTCGTCTCTAAAGAGCGAGAGTTGGACATGCCGAGACACGAAGGCCGGAACTTCCGAGGAAACGTGAAATTATCCGCAGTTATTATCACTAACGATTAAATGACAAAAGTGGAAAATGTTGATGCTGCAAGTCCTTTAAAAGGGGGAACACGGGTCATTTAGATAGCTGCTCGTGCTTTGCACTATTTGGATTCAGTAGAAGGTATACAGTAGTCCACAAAATTCAACCAATTTAGTTCATGATAAAGGGAGCACGGTTGAATAGCGAATGGGAGTCCAGTCATAAACTTTGGGAAGCCATTACTAAACCATATGGCTTTGATAAGGATGACAAGTTTATATAACAATAGTTTCATTCACTGTTTCTGCTGTCATTGTCAGAGGCCCCACAATGATTCTGGGATCACGCTCAATTAAACAAATTCTGAGGGAGTTTCTAAAAGAGCTTTTAAACTGACATTAAATCAGGTCATTTGAAAGGTTATCATTTGGGATCAAAAACGAGGAGAAATGGCAGCAAGCTGGCAGCATTGAGTGGCTGGAATCTGAAGCTTCGCGCATCTGACACCTCTAGGCTTCATCGCTGATTGGCTCTTATTTGAAGGAGCTCATGGGTTCATTCAACTATTAAGCGCCTCCCCGTTCCTCTAAAGGACATTATAATGCAAGGAACCTCCTTTTTTAACCACAAACCGAATTTGCTTTCATTTAGGCCATATATGTATTTTTAAATAGTTTAAAGTCATAGAGATTTTTTTGGAAAAGCATTTCGCACTGGAGCGGTGCGCGATGCTTTCGCACGCCGACCTGCTGGATGCTCGCCTCGGTGAGTTATCAACGCCAAACTCCGGTCTGCAACTCTACTGTAAGCTGGAGGACTCTTTTCATCTAAATCAAGCAGAGAAAATTGACAATTTGTCTCTTATTTTATCTTAATTTGATTTAAGCGAACTAATTCATTGGAAAAGTAATCATTATTATTATATTACACAGTAATTTGATTTAGGCGTTTTCTAAGATATTGAGGGGAATCAAATAGAATTAGGTGTTTTAAATGATGAGATTCTGCTGTGTTGTTGTTCTGAGCTGGAAAGGAAAACCATTTTTTAGCATTATTTGCACTTTATGGATGTAATGACAAATAGTAGCTAAGTTTTCTGTGCATTGGAACCATTAGTATTTTTAGTCTGTATTTCAGCTAGAAATATTGAAGTGTTTGTTTATTCTGCAGTAACACTTTTCTCTTTTGCAGCAATGGTTATCGGTCATTTTGAACCCACTCAGTTTTATCAATTTTCTGTATTTAAGGGATGAAGGATGCCGCGGCGGAGCTTCTAGGTCACAGGGAGGCATTGAAGTGTAGGCTGGGCGGCGGTGGAGCTGACCCGGGCCACCCCGGAGAACTCGCCCCGGGCTCCGATGCCGTAGAAGGGGCCACTCTTCTCCCCGGAGACGATATCAACAATGCTGGATCCAATCAGCAGGGTGTTGCGGTGAACAGTAAGGACCAGGAAAAGCAACAGCAGCAGCAGCAACAGAACCCCACCCAGTCTGGCGGGCAACAGAGTCAGAAACAAAAACGCCACCGGACTCGGTTTACTCCGGCCCAGCTCAACGAGCTGGAGCGTAGCTTCGCCAAAACCCACTATCCGGACATCTTCATGCGTGAGGAGCTCGCGCTCCGGATCGGCCTGACGGAATCACGCGTGCAGGTGGGTTCACTGGATATCGTGATCATAGGTTTAGTTTTTATATGGATGTTAAAATTGCCATTGGTGCTTTTAAATCTTCTAGACTCCGATCTGTTATTTGCACAAAATGTACATAGACGTGCAACACCGACTGCAGGCAGCAGTTTTAATGTATTAATATATATATATAAAATATTAATTTCAGATGCTTAACATTCACGTCAATAGCAGTATTATAGCTTTTGATTCGGATTAGTCTATACTTCAATGGTAGATGTCAAAATGTTTTTTTTGTTTGTTTTTTTTTATACATTTATGTGAACATTTTAGGATAGGATTTAGGCATATATTTCCATGTTTTCTGAAAATGCACAGATAAAAAATGAGGTAAATAATTTAAGTAGATATTTCACAATGGTGAAATAAAATACTCGATCAAATCGAGTCAAACAATGTAGCTATGGTTAAGCATTAGGCTACAAGTAATTTCAAGAAGACACACGTAGGTGTGTATTAAATATAATTCCAATCATTTTGTATTACATTTTCAATTAGACCCAAAATTCAGTGTTTGTAAATTCAGCAAAATTAGTAAAATCTTATAGAAAACGTTGTGTTGTTTGATGCAAATTGCTTTCCAATGGTACTGAAGAAGTTCTATCATAAATCTTTATAAGAGCTCTCTTGGTTCATCCATGAAAAAAAAAAAAAAGTAGATATATGTACGTGAAGATGTAGCCTACAAATAGGTGGAAATGTCCATATTCAAATAATTGTTATTAATTTCGCATTAATTTTGATGGATGTAATGCATGTTAACTTGTAGGCTAATGTAAACAAATATTAGCCTACATAAAAATGTATATAACACGATGTAATATAATATAATTGCACTAGCATATATCACAGTTTGTTGTGTTTTAAAAATAACATGCACATACACGCGCGCATACAGATCATGCATTAATCCCGATCAAATTAATGATTGGAAATAATTGTCCAGTGATTGTATATAAAAAATAGCTTGCAAATTAAGGGCAAATCATCTCCTTACTGTACCATACACAATTTGTCAATATTTTTTACTTGCATTGTTATGTTTCAGATTAGTTTTTGCATTTGATTCACATTAGGGTTTCTGAAAACAACATTTTCTTGGCTCTTTAAAGCATGAAGTCCACCCATTTAAAACATAAGGGCTGATCTCATGATTATTTTACTGTTCAGGTCATCTTCCTTTTACAGCACCATTATTGTTATCTCAGCCATCGAAGCAGACAGATATCTTTATCACTTTTACAAGATTATGGCTCGTGCTGTCCCTGTGATTGGTGGTCAGTCGCCAATGCAGCGCGCAGCAAATGAACCCGCGAGATAAATGTAGGATGCAACGAGCGCACGCGGCATTCCAGCACTCTCTTTTAACCTCTGATGTGTAGCGGCTCATTATATATGTATAGCTTTTTCGGGTTGATACTGCAATAAAACCAAGACCATTATTATCAACCAATTTCAGAATTATTCATAACTTAACGGGATTATTAAGCTCAATGCGAAAGCCACGCAGATGAGCCGGTTCTGTATAAAAGAATAACCACCATAATTAGCAGGCCTATCTGAGCATGGATGTCCACTGTGCCCGAACTATTTTATTTACATAAAAGATAAATTAGCGCAATGATGACCGCGCAGTGATCCTCTCTATAATCTAAAACAGCACAGTGGGCTTTTCTGTTTTAGCTGATGCGTTGCATGAATGTTTTCTTGTGAAATAGGTCTGTCAGTGTGCACGTCTTAATGGCCAGTGCGCGGACGGTGCTCTCTGTCTTTTTTTAATGGTATGAGAAATTGCATTTTCTTTTATCCTCTGAAGTGTAATGCATTTGAGGCCGGATTTCACGGCTGGCTGCGTGGAGTTGGATTCGGGGATCTAATATGAACCCTTCCACATTTTCCCTCCCCTTTTCGTTGGGCCAAAATCTGCTCGTTAATCATTGTGCGCGCGGCTGAGATCTCTATAAACCTGAAGGACCCGGGAAATAAACACCTTGTGCGCAGTGGTGTAGTAGTGTCTGAAGCGGTGGGCATACCCCCCCCCCCACGCACACATATATATATATATATATATATATATATATATATATATATATATATATATATATATATATATATATAAACATGCACACGGTCTCTAAAATTCATATAAATACATCTATATACACTGCATATCTAAAATGTGTAAGATATATATTTTTTCCATTAAAAAAAGACTGTTGAAATTATAGTCCCACATGAGCTTACAAAATGTATATAAGGGTGTGATTGGGGTGGTGTAGAGTATACTACTAATGGTATGGTAAATATGTATTTAAAATAAATATATGATATAATATTATATATATAATATTGTTTTAATTTTTTTTTACGTTTAGCATTGAAAAAAATAAACAGCGCGTTTGTCTTGCCCGTGCCATCAGTTGCGCTCCAGCCTCCCGCAGCTCTTTGTGCGTTTAGAGAGAATACTGAACACTGAACACTTTTTAAAATTAAAATTAAAAATAAAACCACAATTCACTCAACGGTGGTGCGGCATTGCGTCAGTAGACTGAAAAAATTCCGGGTCATAAGCTTACCCAGTTCTTCTGGTGGCCAAACGTATCGTCACTTATTTTAGGTGGGCGTACGCAGAATCCCACGCGTATGCCCTAAACTACTCTACTGCTTGTGCGCCATTTACGGAGCAGGGCTTGCCTTGAGCAGCCTTTTTACGCCCTCATTTTGTTAAATCGAGGACGATGGCCTAGTCTAAATATTATGATTCTATGTAATTTCGGTTATAGCTTTTAAAGTGTCATTTTGTGATGACATTTATCAAGGGAGAGAAGCAAAAGTGACAAATCTCAATAAAAAGTAAGAAATATGATACACAGTTTGTAACAACTGTTTTAATCAAAGCTGTGTTTGCTTAATTTTGAAACCAAAAACAAACTATTCCCTAATGGATCAGAATAATAGTAGCTTCATTTTTAGAGTGTGTAAAGTGTAGGTTATTTTGACATTTTTGGGCATATTAAAAATGTTGCAAGCAAAAAAAAAAAAAAAAAAAAAAAGAAAAGAAGAACTACAGCACACTTGATTTTAGCAGGTGCGTGGGAAAAAACACTGAAGATAATAATTATATTTTATTGTTTGCGTCCGACTGTAGGCAACATGGACACCTCCATCAAGCACAACAAGACGATATTTGACAATGTATAACATATAAGACTTGTTACCAAACAGAAGCATCAGATAACATAGGAACAAACCAAACACAGCCACTTATTTACAAAAGAAAATCTTTTTAAAAGAGCAATTTTAAAAGAAATTTAAATGTGTGCAAGTGATGTTTTATTGCGCCTATTCAAGCATTCTGATAGCTCTGACTAATCCTCTCTTTTATTATCTTGTAGGTTTGGTTTCAGAATAGACGCGCAAAATGGAAGAAGCGCAAGAAGACCACCAATGTGTTTCGCGCTCCGGGCACTTTGCTGCCCACTCACCACGGCCTACCGCAGTTCCCCTCCGCAGCGGCGGCCGCAGCAGCTATGGGCGACAGCTTGTGCTCTTTTCACGCTAATGACACCCGCTGGGCGGCGGCTGGGATGCCAGGAGTCTCTCAGCTACAGTTACCGCCCGCCCTAGGCCGACAACAAGCCATGGCACAGTCTCTATCCCAGTGCAGCCTGGGCGCCGGACCTCCGCCCAACTCCATGAGCCTGTCCAACATGTCCTCCAATGGTTCCGGGCTCCAGTCCCACCTCTACCAACCCACCTTCCCCGGTATGGTGCCCGCGTCTCTCTCCGGTCCCACCAACGTGACCGGCTCGCCTCAGCTCTGTAGCTCCCCGGACACTGACGTCTGGAGAGGGACGAGCATCGCGTCCCTGCGCCGCAAAGCGCTTGAGCATACAGTGTCCATGAGTTTCACCTAATACTTTGATGTGCTAGTCTTCTCCTGTTCCTCGTCCACTCATCATTTCTGACCCAGTGACGCACTAGGAAGTCTAAGGATACAAGAATGAACTGTGCGCACCTAATGGAGATAAAATCCAAAGCATCATATAGTCTGAAAAATGGTCTCCTCTTCAGTCTAACAAACGTGAATCTATTTATTTATTAATATGTCCTATTTATTTGTTTTATTATTATTATTATTATTATTATTATTATTATTATTATTATTATTATTATTATTAGCACTTTTTTTTTTTTTTTTTTTTTGGAAATCAAACTGTAAGCAAATGTCAACATCTGGGACAGAAAATAAACTGCACATTTGCGATGTAGGCTATTCGTTCATTTTCGTGTCAAGATAACTGCATTTGATCTCAGAGAAACCAGACTATATAGCGACTGCTCTACGCGCACCGGGCACACGCAGTGCATTGAAGCCGGATTCTGGGAGTAAAGTTCTCTCTTTCTCTCTCTCTCTCTCTCTCTCTCTCTCTCTCTCTCTCTCTCTCTCTCTCTCTCTCTCTCTCTCTTTATATATGTGTATTATTATTATTATTATTATTATTATTATTATTATTATTATTATTATTATGGAAGGAACCGTTCAAGTTTTAGGACTGTTTTATGAAAGTAGGTGGAAGAATGAAAGGAAAATATCTCAAAAAGAATTAAGAAATTTGACTGCATGTGCCGACAAAGTTAAACACCAACTGGGGAAATATAATTTAAAAGAAAAGTATGACTTTGTTATATGCTGTTACATAGGATGTTTTGTGTAGATAAAGCATTCTTAAATTGTTCTCATTCGGTCAGTTTGTGATATGTTCTAAGTTACTGTATGTGCTTATATCAATATAAATTTCTTAAATGTTTGATCTTCTTAACGGCTGTTTTGTTTCCTGAACATGTTTATAACGATTGAATGTAAATTAACAAATAAAATCATTTTCAGTATGTCATTACTGACACTTAGTATCTTCTGTTGTCCTTGATAATACTGTGCGCAAATAAGGTGTAGCCTATACCTTGATGTTTTATGTATATTTTGTGTACGTTATTTAGGCTAATTGTTAGATAGTAACATTGAATAATAACGTAAATTATTCAATTCACAAAAGTGTAATGTGGAACAGAACATAGAATATAAATTACATGATGGCTTAGTGGGTAGGCTCAAAGTAAGAAGGTCTAGGGTTCGAGTCCCGGCTCAACTGGGCCTTTCTGTGTGGAGTTTGCATGTTCTCCTCTTGTTCGCGTGGGTTTCCTATGGGACTGCAAATGACAGTCAAAAAAGACATGCGGGTAGGTGTGAGTGAGAGTGTGAATGTGTATGTCTGTGTGTGTTACCCTGTCCAGGCCACCTGTCCAGGGTGTTTCCCTGCCTTCGTCCCGAGACAGCTGGGATGGCCCCAGCACTACCCGCAATCCTGCATAGGACAAGCGGCTATAGAGGATGGATGGATTTTATATATAGTAAGCTATATTCATATTTGCATGTAGCCTACATGAAGAATTATATTACCTATTTTTTGTTATATTAGTTGTATTATTATGAAAGTTATTATAACGTGTCATTATTATTCCGAGCACTATATTTTTCTTCCAGATGTTCCTTGCAGATGTTGCAAGGGTTGATGACAGTAACTCGCTCTCAGATTGGCTCCGGGTTTGTGGCATTATGACCTCATAGATGAGATATCAGAACTCAGCCAAACACAACAACACGTAAAACACATAAGACCACTATCGAGTTTATGGTACAAGGAACGTGATCCTTAAAATATTCATAACACAAAATTGCAAAAGTACAATACATAAGGGATTTTACATGAATGCTCTTATATATATATATATATATATATATATATATATATATATATATCATAGCTTGTTATTCTTCACAAATACCTAAGATTAGATGCGGTGTATTAAAGTTGTTTTTTCCGTAGCACTCATTTGTGCTTTAAGGATTTAATTATAAACAGCATTTATTGTCATCAACTGCCAGAGTGAACTTATAACCCATAAAACAGATTAGCTTTCTGCACAGGGCTATTACATTGTAATAATTAATTAATTACTATGTAACAACACATTTATAAGGAGTTATCACAATAACTGAGCACAGGCTTAGGTAGGGAACTCAAACCATCGTGGTATTTGTGGCTACACCATGTTTTATAAAAACTGAATTGACCCTAATTTCAACAGAGGATGCACATTTTGTGTGAGGCTAGAAAACTCTGCATGATAAAGGTCAAACACAAGGAAACTTTAATGGACTTGAGTCACTGATTTCTCATTATATTGCATTTTTAGCAATGCAAAATATTCAGTTACACCTTGTGCACCAAATAAAACTGTATAGATTGTTATAAAGTGTGTGAGGTTAAAACAAAGCAATGACACATATCCCAAACATTAAAATGCACGGGAGAATTGGAATCTTATAGTTCCAATGATGGGACATTGCAAATGATAAAACATTAATCAATGTATAAACAAAATGGACCAGCAACGGAATGGTGATATAAGTGTTCTCAAATCATGTGCAATGTTGATCAAATATGAGGGAAATACTAAGAAGGGATGTTGTTTTTGTGAGCATGTGAGTGTTTGTCTAAAAGAGAGATCAGGCGATACGTAGGGATGTGCTCCTTGCAAACAGATGTGAGATGATATTACATAAATATTATAATTTGTCTCAGTACCTGCTGGGTTAATTAGTTTGTGGAAATGCGAAGGCCGTTTCTCGTTAGCTAATTTGTCACACGCTGACAAGAGAGGTGAACACTGACCCGCCGTGCTTCGCATCATTTCTCCCACAATGCATTGCTGGAGAGCGTGGCGCAGAGAATGCACAGGGAGGCCACATGCTTACCTCCAATTCATCTCCTGCAAATAAATGAAATCAGTCAATAATGCATCGGAGGGTGAATATAGCTCTCTCTGTCTGGGTTATGAATGAGAACTCATTAATTTTCTAGGCCTAAAACGTGTGCGTGTGTTTGTGTGTAAGAGAGAGAGAGAGAGAGAGAGAGAGAGAGAGAGAGAGAGAGAGAGAGAGAGAGACTAAAGGTATGCAGAGTGAGAAAGTGACTGGAAGACAGAGAGACGCTATGGTTTTAAAGTTACGCTCCAGAATTCAAATATTATGCCAAAATAAAAGTAGCCTAATCTAAAATTCCACAAAGTAGGTGAGACATAGCAAAGTCTTCCTTCACGAGGTTGCCAAATTTTTTTAGACCTCTAAAATCTGAAAAGGTTTTGTCAGGTAAACTTGAAGGTAAAATTCACCCAAAAATAAAAATTCAGTCATTGTTTACTCACTCCTGTGTTTATATAAACCTATATGACTTTATTTTATTTATTTTTTTTGTGGGAAGGAGAAATTGTGAAAACATATTGGGCTCAGAGATGTCATACAATGACATTTTATGGTGACCACCTCTTCAAGCTTAAAAAGAACACAAAAGTATAATTCAGAAGTCTAATAAATTATTCCATGAGGCTCATGATTGTTATGAAAGCATACAATAAGGTTTGGTGTGAAACAAACCGAAATCTAATGTATTATTTAGTGAATATGTTCACTAACTGTTGATCACCTGTGCATGTTCATGATAGGGAAGGAGAGCAACATTTCATGCAACCCCCTCGCAACATTGGGGCATTCCAATGAAAACTAATTTGTTTATCTAAAAACAGGTCCGCAACAGCTATAATGACAACAGAACACAACACAGCTGCACACAAAACAGATAACAGAACTTACTATGTCTTAACATGTCTGAAGAGTTTGAAGTCGAAGAACTGATGCATTTCTATGTCCAGCCTTATTTTTGTGATAATTTTTGGACCAGTGCCAGTTCACAGCGGATGGCGTTAACCGCGCAATGCGACAATAGAAAATAAACGATCGATAGACCGGAATCGATGTACCGTTGCTCGTCACTGCTGGTTAGGACAAAAGCTCTTATTACCATAGAAAATATCATTTTTATCTTGTGTCGTTTGCCGTAAGTTTAGGACACGATGTGACTATAGCTGCCTGTAGCCTCCTCTATGTTTCTGTTTGATTTCTGAAAACAAATAAGGCTAGAGATGCATAAATTCTTCGGCTACAAACTCTTCAGTCATGTTTAGTAAGTTTTGTTTTCTGTTTTGTGTGCAGCTGTGTTGTGTTCTGTTGTCGCTATTGCGGACCTGTTTTTAGATAAACAAACGAGTTTTCACTTGAACACCCCAATGACGCGAGGGGGCTGTGTGAACTGTTGCTCTCATGCCCTACCACGAACATGCACAGGAGATCAACAGTCAGTGAACATTTTCACTAAATAGTAAGTTCGATTTAGGTTTGTTTCTCACCAAACCCTCACCAAAGTGAATGGGGCCATCCCATAAATGTTAAAATACATATAATTTAAAAAGAATGGCTGTAATATACACATTTTAAGATAGTTTTTAATGTAGTTATAGTGCATTTAGTGTATGTCAACAAAACCCTGTAATCCCAATATTGGTTATGCATTTACACAGGCTTATAAGCAATTTTATCACACTAAAATCACATTATCATGTATAATGTTTACTTCTTGTGACTATAATTTTGAAACACTGTGTATTTTAGCATTTATGGATGGCTCCATTCACTTCCATTGTAAGTGCTTCACTGTAACCACTTTTTTTAATAAACGAGGGCCAAGCTGAATTATTGTTATTTTTATTTTATTTTTATTTTTTTGGTTATCAACATTATGCCACAAATTCTGTTGATTGAATTTAACTTGTATTGAACCCAGAATATTCCTTGAACCCTAATCCTAATTCCCTGACCTCAACATGAAACACTGCAGAGCAAAATGTCAGTCACTGATGATGGCTATAAGTAAACCCTGATCTTAAATGTCTCTTTACTCAAAAAGCTAGACAACTGTTATACAAACAAAACCAAGTTCTATTCAGATTTTCAGGCCCTTTATGAGACATTACATTTGTGTGTATATTTTGTTGCATTTAAAGATGTCACATGCAAATTATTTATTGCTGTCATGTCAACGGTCCCTTTTACTTATAAAGCTTTTCCAGAAAATGTATTGCATTTTTCAGGTTAGAGGTCTGAACACAAACCTCTTGAAAATATTAGTAAATTTTGCTCTGCAAATTTCCCTTAATGAAAAGTTGTTTCATACATTTTCATATTGATGGTATGTGGAACAGCACATGTGGTACATTTAATAGTAAAGGTAACTCAACAATTGTCCTGTAATTTACCTGGCTGCATGTGTGAAAGTGGCTAATAAGAAGCAGCCTGAAGAGAATTTTTGCATCATTGCTATCTTTTTTTTAATTTTCTTTTTATATTGAACACATGCAATGCCGTAACCATCTTGAAAATCTACTCTGTAAGAGTATTGTTGTCCTGTGTCCTAAAAATACCCCAAAGTTGTATTGGAGAGGTGTTACATTAATTCTTGGCCATCTGAAAACAAACCCCAGTAATCTAAGGTTCAATTACTGTGGAAAAGTATTTGCCCCCATCCTGATTTCTTCTGTTCTTGTGTATATCTCATACTAAATTGTTTCAAAAATTCAAACAAAATCTAACATAAATGAAGGAAAATAACTTTTTTAAATGATAATGTTATTTATTGAAGCAAAAAAGTTATCCAATACCAACTGGGCCTATGTGAAAAAGTACTTTTTCAGCAGCATGAAGTTGGCTAAAAGGTCTCACCCAGTAGCACACCATGCCAAGGTCGAAAGAAATTCCAGAAATGATGAGGAAAAAGGTGATTGAAATACATCAGTCTGCGAAGAGTTACAAAGCTATTTCAAAGGCTCTGGGACTCCAAAGAACCACAGTGAGAGCCATTAACTCCAAATGGAGAAAACTTGGCACAGTAGTGAACCTTCCCAGAAGCGGCCGACCTTCCAAAATTCCTCCAAGAGCACAGCGACGACTCATACAAGAAGCCACAAAAAAGCCAAGGACAACATCCAAGGAACTGCAGGCCTCTCTCACATCAATAAAGGTCACAGTTCATGACTACACTATCAGAAAGACACTGGCCAAAAATGCCATCCTTGGAAGAGTGGCGAGGCAATAAACACTGCTAACTCAGAAGGACATTAATGCTCATCTGAATTTTGCCAAAACACAACTTGATAATCCTCAAACCTTTTGGGAGAATGTTCTGTGGACTGATGAGTCGAAAGTGGAACTGTTCGGAAGACAGCGGTCCAGTTACATCTGGTCGTAAATCAAACACAGAATTCCACAAAAATGACCTACGGTCAAGCATGGTGGTGCTTGTGTGATGGTGTGGGGATGCTTTGCTGCTTCAGGGCCAGGGTGACTTGCAATAACTGAGGCAAACATGAAGTCATCAATCCATGAGTTGAAGCTCAAGTGCAACTGGAGTATGCAGCAAGACAATGATCCAAAGCATAGAGTAAGTCCACCTCTGAATGGCTCAAATGAAGCTAAATTAAAAATTTGGAGTGGCCTAGTAAAAAAGTCCTGACTTGAACCCGATTGAGATGCTGTAGCAGGACCTTAAACGAACAGTTCATGCTCGAAAACCCTCCAATGTGTCTAAACTAAAGCAGTTCTGCAAAGAAGAGTGGGCCAAAATTCCACCCCAGTATTGTTAACCAGCAATTAAGTTTAAGGGGGCAGTTAGTTTTTCACATGGGTGATATAAGTGTTGGATAACATTTTGCTTCAATAATATACATATATATATATATACAGGTGCATCTCAATAAATTAGAATGTCGTGGAAAAGTTCATTTATTTCAGTAATTCAACTCAAATTGTGAAACTCGTGTATTAAATAAATTCAATGCACACAGACTGAAGTAGTTTAAGTCTTTGGTTCTTTTAATTGTGATGATTTTGGCTCACATTTAACAAAAACCCACCAATTCACTATCTCAAAAAATTAGAATACATCATAAGACCAATAAAAAAAAACATTTTTAGTGAATTGTTAGCCTTCTGGAAAGTATGTTCATTTACTGTATATGTACTCAATACTTGGTAGGGGCTCCTTTTGCTTTAATTACTGCCTCAATTCGGCGTGGCATGGAGGTGATCAGTTTGTGGCACTGCTGAGGTGGTATGGAAGCCCAGGTTTCTTTGACAGTGGCCTTCAGCTCATCTGCATTTTTTGGTCTCTTGTTTCTCATTTTCCTCTTGACAATACCCCATAGATTCTCTATGGGGTTCAGGTCTGGTGAGTTTGCTGGCCAGTCAAGCACACCAACACCATGGTCATTTAACCAACTTTTGGTGCTTTTGGCAGTGTGGGCAGGTGCCAAATCCTGCTGGAAAATGAAATCAGCATCTTTAAAAAGCTGGTCAGCAGAAGGAAGCATGAAGTGCTCCAAAATTTCTTGGTAAACGGGTGCAGTGACTTTGGTTTTCAAAAAACACAATGGACCAACACCAGCAGATGACATTGCACCTCAAATCATCACAGACTGTGGAAACTTAACACTGGACTTCAAGCAACTTGGGCTATGAGCTTCTCCACCCTTCCTCCAGACTCTAGGACCTTGGTTTCCAAATGAAATACAAAACTTGCTCTCATCTGAAAAGAGGACTTTGGAACACTGGGCAACAGTCCGGTTCTTCTTCTCCTTAGCCCAGGTAAGACGCCTCTGACGTTGTCTGTGGTTCAGGAGTGGCTTAACAAGAGGAATACGACAACTGTAGCCAAATTCCTTGACACGTCTGTGTGTGGTGGCTCTTGATGTCTTGACCCCAGCCTCAGTCCATTCCTTGTGAAGTTCACCCAAATTCTTGAATCGATTTTGCTTGACAATCATAAGGCTGCGGTTCTCTCGGTTGGTTGTGCATCTTTTTCTTCCACACTTTTTCCTTCCACTCAACTTTCTGTTAACATGCTTGGATACAGCACTCTGTGAACAGCCAGCTTCTTTGGCAATGAATGTTTGTGGCTTACCCTCCTTGTGAAGGGTGTCAATGATTGTCTTCTGGACAACTGTCAGATCAGCAGTCTTCCCCATGATTGTGTAGCCTAGTGAACCAAACTGAGAGACCATTTTGAAGGCTCAGGAAACCTTTGCAGGTGTTTTGAGTTGATTAGCTGATTGGCATGTCACCATATTCTAATTTTTTGAGATAGTGAATTGGTGGGTTTTTGTTAAATGTGAGCCAAAATCATCACAATTAAAAGAACCAAAGACTTAAACTACTTCAGTCTGTGTGCATTGAATTTATTTAATACTTTTCCACGACATTCTAATTTATTGAGATGCACCTGTATATTTGAAAACTGTATTTTGTGTTTACTTAGGTTGCCTTTGTTTTATGTTATATCTCGTTTGAAGATCTAAAAAAAAATAGTATGAAAAATACTCAGAGTCAGAAATCAGGATGGGGCAAATACTTCTCCACAGCACTGTATTTCAAATCCAAGTTCCCATACTCACAAACTCAAATGAACCCATAGCGCTGTAATTACAATCGCCTTTCTCTTTAAATACTATAACACCTTACAAACTCATTCTGTTTTCAAAAACGGATGTGCAACAGTGATTCTGCTTGCTTATTTATTTGTTGCTTGGTAGGAAAAGAAATGCACACACTACACACAAATTCCCCAAAGCCTAGCTATAGTTTGTTTGTGTGTGTGTGCAGAAAAATTTAGTGTGTCAGTAATACAGAAGGACAGGGTTGTGTGTTGCTCATAAACGGGTTTGTCTACTCCACTTCGTCTCTGTATGGGGAACCCTTATTGAACATCACACGCATTCCTCCTACAGTTTATAGCTGAAATCAGCGCCTTTTAGAATAACCATCCATTCTGCTCTTGTCAGATGGACAGAGCCAGAGAGATAAGAGGGAAAGAAATGAGAGGCCAGGCTGAACTAGGCAGATACCCCCTAATTATCAAGGGTGTAGCAGCCGCGAGGGACGTGGGGGACACGTCCTCCACACTCTTTATAAAGATGATTTTTGTCCCCCACACTTTTCAAAGCTAAACCCATAACGAGTCCAAATGGTGGATTTGTATACAGTATTCTTTGCATTTTGTTACTTTGGGCTGATTGAGTGACCATCCAGCCAATCACAAGTGAGTTTCATGAGCCGAAACAACCCTTACGTAATAGGCCGTCAGTCAGACAGTCTAATCAACGTGGCTTCGTTAATTTCTACAAAGTTGCTTTCAACAATGCTCATTTATCCACGTTTTTAACGGCATTGATGTTGATCTAAATGAATAATCTAGAAATGAGTAACACACAAATGAGTGTTATTTATCATCATATCATTCTTGATTGGCAGCATTACGTGAAATGCACAACAGAAAAAAACAAAGGACAATCCTTCTTTTAAGCACACATTGTAAGTGGAGTTTATATCAGCGCATGAGTCTTCATTAAGTTATACTTTTTACATTATGTTTGTGAGGTAATAGTTTGATAGCTTGTTTTTGCCAATTTAAGCAGATTACTAGATCTGTGTTAAATATGTAAAGCTATTTTTAATATCAGCTCCTGTTTTTATCTCTATGTTGGTGTGCTGTCGACAAACTGAAAGGAAAAAATATAGATCTACTGTGTTCTTAGAACACTTTGGCATTTTACTGAAGTGAATAGATATGTAGACATGCTGTTTTATACAAGAAAACATACGGCCGTTATTGAAACTCATAATTATTATAAGACTATTATTGTTGTCTTTTGATAAAAGTCATGCTCAGCAGCTCACAAACTGTAGGGAAATGATAGATTTGCTTTGCTTTTATAATGCTTAAAACCTCTACTCTCTTTGTCAAAGTCTGTATACTGTAAAGTCTGTATCTAACCTCAAAATCTCTTTGTAGGTCTGTATACGTACATACAAATTTTAAAGGATTACATTTTCGTTTGATTGTTGATTCAGTGACTAATTCATTTCACACAAGACACTCATTTGTCACGACCTTTTGGCATCACCAGAAATGGTCACTGAATCATTAAACTGATCTGAACGAATTTTGGTGAACGTAGTCAAAACACTGGAGCCACTTGGATACATTTAAATCCCACAGTTCACAAGCACAGAGTAAAAATAAAATTGTGCACATGCACAATTGTCATTATTGTAAATGATTAAATAATTTATTCATGACCAGCTTGTGCTCAACAAACACCAGTTTTAGACCAGCATTGCTGAGCACATCCAAATCATAAAAGAAAGCAAAAATTTATATTTGGACCATTGGGAAAATGAAAGTAAAAACCAATGCAAATGTTACTGGGCCCTAAACAGAAAGTGTAATATGGCAGAATATCTCTATACTGTAAGAGATACAAAACAGAGACGGATCCTCACCAAATACAGGCTCAGTGATCAAAGTCTGGCCATAGAAAAAGGCAGACACAGACAAAC
Source organism: Myxocyprinus asiaticus (assembly GCF_019703515.2). Classification (NCBI taxonomy): domain Eukaryota; kingdom Metazoa; phylum Chordata; class Actinopteri; order Cypriniformes; family Catostomidae; genus Myxocyprinus; species Myxocyprinus asiaticus. The sequence continues at coordinate 6,268,576 of NC_059381.1, forward strand.
ATGGCTTCCAAAGGAAGAAGGAGTCTGTGCTCACTGTGACACTGGTGTAGTCGAGACAGAGACACACTTTCTCCTTCACTGTGAGAAATTTACAGAGGTGAGAGAGAAATACTTTGACAAACTCTCAAACCTCATGCCACAGTTTTCCAGTTCAGCAGAAACAGATCAAATGCAGGTGTTACTGGGGGAGGACAATCATGCATCAGCTGCAGATAAATTCATTTTTGAGCTGCACACCCTCCAATCACTGCCTTAATGCACTTCGTTCACAGTATTTTTATAGTATAATTATTTTTTTTATGTTCATAATATCTTGTTAAATGCTTATATTATTTTATATTGTATATTGTTATTATAGTTTTTTATTTTATCTTCATTACCTGCCACCATATTTTAATTCTATTTTTATTGTTATTTGTTACTGTTTTATTATAATTTTTTTGTCTTGTCATTATCTGTTTTGTGAATTAATGCTTTGGCAATATAGTATGCAAGTACAATCATGCTAATAAAGTACTTTAAAACTGAAAATTGAAATTGAGAGAGAGAGAGAGCATGCAGAGCTGATCTTCCCTGTGTGTTTTGCTCTTTCTGTGTTTGGGAACAGTGATTTCATTGACTCTGTGAAAGGTGTTATTCCACTGTTCATGTTTGACAAAATTACACATATGGTGACCAGCTGGTATGGATTTATGTGCGAGTTTTCAGATATTTGCTAATACAAAATTTCATATTTAAAGTGCAATACTGTATTGATATTCCCCAAACACTCTTTTTCTAAACCCCTAAACCAAGCAATTAATTCAACCAGCTTAACAGACCAAATTCAAACACGGTATGTTCACAACAATGTAATTTGCATACTGACTATTGGTCTTTTTTTCTTACAACTATTTGCATACTGATATATGCTCTCATTGATCTATTTATCCATTTATAGGTGTACAGCATGTTACTAACTTTTCTATCATTCTAATGTTACTTCAATTCATGACATTATTCTATCCCTAGACTCTCAGAAAAAAGGTACCAAACTGTATGTTTTAAGGTTTAACCACTGTCACTGGGGTTTTACCTTTGTTTTGGGTACATATTTGTACCCTTAAAGGGATAGTTCACCCAAAAATAAAAATTACCTCATCGTTCACTCACTCTCATGCCATACTAGATTTATTTGACTTTCTTTCTTCTACTGAACACCAAGACAGATTTTTAAAAGAAATCTCAGCTCTGTAGGTCCATACAATGTAAGTGAATGGTGGCCAGAACTTTGAAGGTCCAAAAAGCACATAAAGGCGGTATAATATAATCCATAAGACTCCAGTGGTTTAATCCATGTCTTCAGACGATATGATATGTGTGGGTGAGAAACCCATAACGAGTCCAAATAGTGGATTTGTATACAGTATTTTTTGTGTTTTGTTACTTTGGGCTGATTGAGTGACCATCCAGCCAATCACAGGTGAATATTCAGCAGAGCATACCTGATAATTTTTTGCCGGTGATTGATTATTCGGACGCTTTATTAGACATCTTAGTTGGAGGTGCAGTGGTGCTCTACAAGTGATCCAAGAGACGCAAGCAAGGGAAGCGAGCCGGCGTGCTTGTGAAGCTCCGTCAATGCGGCTTTAGGACTCCGCTGCCATATATTCATCTGGCAAATGTCCGCTGCTCTTCTCCTGTACATGGATGACTGCACTGCAAAGGACCCCTCTGTCACTCTCCTGAAGTTTGCAGACAACACCACAGTCATCGGTCTCATCTGCGATGGTGACGAGTCTGCATACAGACAGGAGGTTGAACAGCTGGCTGTCTGGTGCGGTCACAACAACCTTGAGCTGAACATGCTCAGAACAGTGGAGATGATAGTGGACTTCAGGAGAATCCCTGAATCACCATCACCATCCTGAACAGCACTGTGGCAGCAGTGGAGTCATTCAGGTTCATGGGCTCTACCATCTCTCAGGACCTGAAGTGGGACACCCACATAGACTCCATTGTGAAGAAGGCTCAGCAGAAGTTGTACTTCCTTCACCAGCTGAGGAAGTTCAACCTGCCACAGGAGCTGCTGACACAGTTCTACTCAGCCGTCATTGAGTCTGTCCTGTGTGCATCTAAAACTGTCCGGTTTGGTTCCGCCACCAAATCAGACAGAAGGAAACTACTACAGACAGTCAGGACTGCTGAGAGGATCATTGGTGCCCCACTGCCCACCCTCCAAGACCTGAACATCTCCAGAGTGAGGAAACATGCAGGTAGAATCACTCTGGACCCCACACACCCTGCCCACTCCCTCTTTGAACTGTTGCCCTCTGGCCGGCGCTACAGAGCATTGAGCGCCAGGACATCCAGGCACAAGAACAGTTTTTATCCTCAGGCCATTTTCCACCTGAACAATTAAACTGCCTTCAGGACCCCCATAGTACAATAATGTAAATTAATATCTCATGTACATATGTAAATTCACATATTTAATTCAATAACTGTGCATACCCCTACCTTGCATATACATTACCATTTGCACATGTACATCCATTCTGTTATACTGTATGTCCTATTATTTGTATGTCTATTTATACTCTTACCTTGTTTTATATTCTGTGTCTCACTGTAATATTCTGTGTGCACTTGTTTCTCCTAACACCAAAATAAATAAATAAATAAATAAATTCCTTGTGTACGTGAGAATACTTGGCAATAAAGCTCATTCTGATTCTGATTTAACCACTGGAGTCGTATGGATTGCTTTTAGGCTGCCTTTTTTATGTTTTATGGACCTTCAAAGTTCTGTCCACCATTCACTTGCATTGTATGGATTTACAGGGCTGAAATGTTCTTCTAAAAATCTTTGTTTGTGTTCAGCAGAAAGAAGAAAGACAGTTATACACATCTGGAATGGCATGAGGGTGAGTAAATAATAAGTGAATGTTTTATTTTTGGGTGAATTATACCTTTAAAGGTATATTGTCGATTACCACAAAAAAATATTCTGACTGTCCCTCCTTTTAATTTTTGTTTAAAAAATCAAGGTTACAGTGAGGCACTTACAATAGCAGTGAATGTGCTGTTGTAATTTATAGGCAGAAATGTGAAGCTCATAATTTTATAAAGCACTTACATTAATTCTTCTATTTAAACGTGCATTCTCTGAGCTGTAAAGTTGTTTAAATCATTTTAGGGTTTACGCTGTTGCGCTGTCATTCCAAATAAGTCATAAAATTGTATACAAGTTTACACAGAAAAGGTTAGTAAGCGATATTATCACACTAAAATCATGTTAACATTAATTTTGTTTACATCTTTTGGCTATACTTTTGAAACAGAGAGTATTTTAACGTTTACAGATTGGCCCCATTCACTTCCATTGTAAGTCCCTCACTGTAAGACAGATATGTGCTTTTTTCTAAAGAAAAGATGTAAACATTTTTTGGGGGTAATTATTCCACAAATGCTGTCAATTGAGCTTAACCTGGATTGAAACTGGAATATTTCTTTAAGGAGACAAAAAGGTATTGAGCAGGTATATTTTTTGGTGGGGGGGGGGGGGTTGGGGGTACCCAGAAATGTACTAAAGGTACACAGTATGCTCTTATGGTACAATTAAGTAGCCTACCCAAAAAGAGTTTAACTGACTATATTGAATTAGGCCTACATTTTCTGTTTCTTTTTGCTTTCTCTCTCATGTCCTTCTTTACCATTTTTTTTAGTATTTTGTTATTTCAGTTTCTTGGCCCCCTGTTCAGATACATAGTATCTGAACATACCCCCCCCCCCTTGAGATTTTCTATTACCATGTGGAAAGCACCTCGCCTGGCATGACAAGCGCAGCGGATTGACACTAAATCAGAAATCAACGCTACAGCTCAGCATGAAGGTCACACTCGCTCACACACTCTTCTCTATCTGAGAACACACGTTATTCACTCATCTGTGCCCATGTTTGTGTCTGTATAGAGGGTCACAAGGGCCACTTGAGACTTTGAAAGGGGCCACATCTCTGGACAGTGAGGTGATGGTAATCCTTAAATAATGACACAGAGTCCATCACTTTGTTTTCCAGACTTGAGGGAAAGATGTAGCCAGAGAGATGTCAGTAGAGATGCTGTGGAATACGATAAAGGCATAAAACAATGCATTAAATATGCCTATTTGATTGTTCAGCAGGTGTAATTTTGGCCCCACTGTAGTCAGATACCATACTGAAGCATCTATGGGAGTAAACAATACATTTGTGAGGAGATCACAGACATTTCACTCACACAGAATCCCTCAAACAGTGGATAACCTCGTTAGTCTCAGTGCACAGGTATGAAGGCCTAACAGCGCTGAGTTCAATTGTTGTGTTGGTGCATATTGTCATCTAGCGGTTGTATGTTGAACTACAAGACCAACAGTATAAACGAAAATTTAATATTTTCATAGGCATAGTTTTATATGCGGATTCTTCATTAAACGTAGGCCTAAATGTTATGCACTCGTGTCCGGTGTTTAAATAGAAACTGTTTACATACAACGCAAGATAAACTAATGTAGAACTTTGGTATTTTCCACTTCGAAAACAGCGTCGGTCGGATTTGTCCGCTGGAAGCTTCCGTACTAAGTCACATGAAGTCGCAGATTTGTTTGGTAAACAGCAGCTGATATGAAGCTGTCATAGATCACATGCGTATCTGTAGGGGAAAAATGAATTCGTAGTGATCAATGATGATTTGGGTTTTTTATTTTTTATATCGAAGTTGATTTTACCTATTTTATGTGATTTTAATTGAAGTATATGGGCTCGCGAGCAGAAACGGCGCAGAAGTGATACATTGTATCAAACGCGTGACGCGCCATGTCAATCAAATGCCGCTACCTTGTTACGCTTCGTCACAGTTCTAGAAATTCCATTGACCTGATTGATCATTTATGACTAAAGACCGCTCATCTGGAATATCATCAGGACTGGGAGGCATCGTGTGCCTGACAGGCTGTTTCGCAATATGCAACTACACTGATTTGCTCTATTGTTTTAGTTTGTGTCCAAAATCTGTTGGGTTGCATGCAGAAATGTGCTGGGGTTTTTAAATACCACCATGCTGCGATGGATTCTGGGCGGTCGGGATGCGCAGGGGGCAGTAGAGGTGAGTACAAGCAAGCTTTAAAAAAATAAATAAAATAAATTAAAAAAAAAAAAAAAAAAAAATTCAGATAGAGAACTGTATGCAACTTTTATTGTCAATGAATTGGTCTTTCTATGAAACTGGTGACCTTTTCATTTCGAAAAGCTGATTTTAAAGTACACTTCTGTACGGTTTAAAACATCCTGTCAGGCAAACAGTGGCAATAAAGCTATATTAATAAATACAAGTTGTAATTCAACTATTTTTTTCTTTCTTTTTTTGTCTTCAAAAAAGTAATAGGGTTGACAGCTTATTTAGCCACGACTAGCCTCATAACACTTTGACAGATAAAATAATATAATGCTAATATATCTACTACTGACTTATTTTCAACAAACAATGGTTTAATGAATAAAAGCAAAATAACAAGAGTTGACACAAACCTAACCACTTCTGGCAAACCTAACAGAAAAATGCAGTTCACTTCCTGAAAGTATCAGTCATTTTGAAAGTTTATGGAATGGTACAGTAGTTTAATAGTATATAGATTTAATGGGAACAGGGTTGATTCAGAACCTGGAGAATATCACTTTGTCATCTAAATTCTAAAATAAAACTATGGGGGGGAAAATAAAGTAGCCTACTAGCTTTTTGTTTTCAGTCCAAATGTACATAAAGCTATTTGCTCATGCAGTAAGGTGAAGTTGGAAACACAGGGTTGGGGATAGGCCAAAACGATACAATGAAGACAAAACGATTAATTAAGAAGTTTAAAAATGAAAGAAACTTACTGGATTCTTGTTAATGTGTTGAGAAAAATGTCTGTCACAGTATAGTAAAAGTTAATGTTAGCTATTTATTGTTAAAGGACTAGATCACCCAAAAATGACAACTCTGTCATCATTTACTCACCTTAGACAAATCTGTCACCAAGACAAATTCCTTGTATGTGTAAGCATACTTGTCAATAAAGCTCATTCTGATTCTGATTAACTTCTTCAATTCTGGTGCATTTCTGGGCTGCCACTTGCAATTTTTCACACTCAAATTTAAAAGCTCACCATACTGTGGAGTAATTGCCAAAAATATGTCTCATTATTTTATCAACTCTCCCAAATAATTAAAAAAAAGACTCAAATTATTCACAAATAATATTTTTACAATCTTCAGATTAATAGATTTATATATATATATATATATATATATATATATATATATATATATATATATATATACACATTTTCCGAAGTTGCTGGAATTTTGGTCCATTCATCCAGACAGAAGTGGTGAAACTAAGTCAAGTTTGTAGGCCTCTTTGCTCCCACACACTTTTTCAGTTCTGTCCACAAATTTTCTATCGGATTATGTCAGGGCTTTGTGATGGCCACTCCAATACCTTGACTTTGTTGTCCTTAAGCCATTTTGCCACAACTTTGGAGGTATGCTTGGGGTTATTGTCCATTTGGAAGACCCATTTGCGACCGAGTTTTAACTTCCTGGCTGATGTCTTGAGATGTTGCTTCAATATATCCACATAATTTTCCTTCCTCATGATGCCATCTATTTTGTGAAGTGCACCAGTACCTCCTGCAGCAAAGCACCCCCACAACATGATGCTGCCACCCCCATGATTCACGGTTGGGATGGTGTTCTTCGGCTTGCAAGCCTCACCCTTTTTCCTCCAAACATAACAATGGTCATTATGGCCAAACAGTTCAATATTTGTTTCATTAGACCAGAGGACATTTCTCCAAAAAGTAAGATCTTTGTCCCCATGTGCACTTGCGAACTGTAGTCTGACTATTTTATGGCAGTTTTGGAGCAGTAGCTTCTTCCTTGCGGAGCAGCCTTTCAGGTTATGTCGTTATAGGACTCGTTTTACTGTGGATATAGATACTTGTCTAACTATTTCTTCCAGGATCTTCACAAGGTCCTTTGCTGTTGTTCACTTTTCTAACCAAACTACATTCATCTCTAGGAGACAGAATGCGTCTCCTTCCGGAGCGGTATAATGGCTGCGTGGTCCCATGGTATTATACTTGCGTACTATTGTTTGTAAAGATGAACGTGGTATCTTCAGGCATTTTGAAATTGCTCCCAAGGATGAACCAGACTTGTGGAGGTCCACAATTCTTTTTTTAATTTAATTTTATTTATTTTTTTTGTGGTCTTGGCTGATTTCTTTTGATTTTCCCATGATGTCAAGCAAAGTGGCACTGAGTTTGAAGGTAGGCTTTAAAATACATCCACAGGTACACCTCCAGTTGACTCCAATTAGCCTATCAGTAGCTAATTGCCAAAAGGCTTAACATCATTTTCTGGAATTTTCCAAGCTGTTTAAAGGCACAGTTAACTTAGTGTATGTAAACTTCTGACCCACTGGAATTGTGATATAGTCAATTAAAATGAAAACAATCTGTCTCTAACAGTTGTTGGAAAAATTACTCATGTCATGAACAAAGTAGATGTCTTAAATGACTTGCCAAAACTATAGTTTGCTAAAATGAATTCTGTGGAGTGGTTAAAAAATTTAATTTTAATGAACAACCTAAGTTTATGTAAACTTCTGATTTCAATTGTTTGTGTGTGTGTGTGTGTGTGTGTGTATATGTGTATATATATATATATATATATATATATATATATATATATATATATAAAATATACACCGATCAGCCACAACATTAATACGACCTGCTTAATATTGTGTAGGTGCCCCTTGTGCCACCAAAACAGTGCCAACCCACATCTTAGAATAGCATTCTGAGATGATATTCTTCTCAGCACAATTGTACAGAGCAGTTATCTGAGTTACCATAGACTTTGTCATTTCGAACCAGTCTGGACATTCTCCGTTGACCTATCTCATCAACAAGTCGTTTCCATCCACAGAACTGCCGCTCACTGGATGTTTTTTGTTTTTGGCACCATTCAGTAAATTCTAGAGATTGTTGTGCATGAAAATCCCAGAAGATCAGCAGTCACAGAAATACTCAAACCAGCCAGTCTGGCACCAACAATCATGCCATGGTCCAGATCACTGAGATTAAATATTTTCCTCATTCTGATGGTTGATGTGAACATTAACTGAATCTGCTGACCCATATCTGCATGATTTTATGCACGTCACTGCTTTTAAAATCTTTTAAACTGTGGTGTTAGGGCAATAAAATAAACTATACAGTCGCATTCCTGAGAATGAGAGCTTTCATTTGATATATGATTTTTATATTCATATTAATATTTCTAACACATGACCTAGGTGGCGCTGATTTTCGACGCATATGTTTTCAAACCTGATTTTGTTATTTTAGGTAGCATAAATGGAGAATGCAGTGATAGTTATCTATGCAAAGTTCAGATTCTAAGCTTTCAAACGATACCCTAAATGCCTAAATTATGTATTCGGAGACTTGAACGTTTTAAGTGTAAACTTTTCTCGTGACATAGCAAAAATTATTATGTTTTACAAATATATGACTGTTTTGTGTGCCAAAAAATTCTACTAATATTGTAAGTTAACCTTAAGGAACAAAGAAAAAGAATCTAAATGACTAAATGCTCTTAATCTAAATGACTTTATTTCTTTCATGGAATACAAAAGATGATTTTAGGCAGAATTCTTCCCTCAATCACCATTCACTTTCATTGTGTGGAAAAAACTAGAATCAAAGTAAATGATGACTGGGACTAACATTCTGCCTAACATTTGTTGTGTTCCATGGAAGAAAGAAAATAGTGGGGTTTGGAACAACATGAGGGTGATTAAATTATGATTTTTTTTTTCTATTTTTGGGTGAACTATCCTTTAAAGTCTTGATTTACTTAATGTTAATGAAGGCACACAAAAGGCACCTGTTTTGTATAATGACCATTGTAAAAGTCCATTTTCTTGTCATTATGTTCTGGTAATCTCAGGATAGTACCCAGACAGTGTCCGGTATCATTAAAGACTGGGCCGTACTGTTGAGAGAGAGACTGACCCAGTCGAGCAAACAGCAGTCATTTCAGCAGATTCGCAGCTAGACTGAAGCAATGATTCGTTTGTCTATTATTTTTGCTCTGTGTGCAGAAGAGCGCAGAGCTGTTCATTGGGGAGGAACAGCCCAAAAACTGTTTCACTGAGATGCAGGTGCTGAAAGGACACTTTGACATTGTTCGATTTCTGGTGCAGATTGATGACTTAAGGTAAGCAATCCTCTTCTCCTCCTTTTCTGCCTCTGACCAGTGATTGACAGCTCAGACTGAGCCAGATCCTCTCCAAAAGCAAACTTACAGAGCGTGACAAGAGCTTAATCATCACAGCTTCTGAGGGGTGTGTGTGTGTGTGTGTGTGTGTGTGTGTGTGTGTGTGTGTGTGTGTGTACACACACCTCTAGATCCTCTTACCACTGTCCATCACCTCTGGGCAGAAGGCCTCTCCACAACAACTGCTTCTGCATCACTTAAAGAAAAGTACCATGGCATTACCTTGCTTTCTTTGTAATGCCTTGTTGTTGTACATGTACAAAGGTAGTACCCTGTGTTTTGGACATTTACCGTGGTAATACCATGTTTTTTTTTTTGCACATGTACTATGGTATTACCATATTTTTGGGATATTTATGAAGTTAATATCATGTGTTTTGGACGTTTGCGGTGGAAATACAATGTGTTTTGAACATTTAATGTGGTATAACCATGCGGTTTGGACATTTACCGTGGTATAACCATGCGTTTTGGACATTTACCGTGGTATAACCATGCGTTTTGGACATTTACTGCGGTAATACCATGTGTTTTGGACATTTAACATAGTAATACCATTTGTTTTGCACATGTACAAAGGTTTTGGAAATGCGTTTTGGAAATTTACCATGGTAATACCATGTGTTTTAGACATGTACTATGGTAAAACCATCTTTTTTGGATATTTATGAAGGTAATACCATGTGTTTTGGACGTTTACGGTGGAAACACCATGTGCTTTGGACATGGTCATACCATATGTTTTGGACATGCACAAAGGTAATACCATGTATTTTGGATGTGTACTATGGCAAAACCATGCATTTTGGACATTTACTGTGGTATAACTGCGTTTTGGACATTTACTGTGGTAATACCATGTGTTTTGGAAATGTATCATTGTAATACCATGCATTTTGGACATTTACTGTGGTATAACAATGTGTTTTGGACATTTACTGTGGTAATACCATGTGTTTTGGACATTTACTGTGGTAATACCATGTGTTTTGGAGATTTACCCTGGTAATACCATGTTTTTTAGACATGTATTATGGTATTACCATATTTTTGGGATATTTATGAAGTTAATACCATGTGTTTTGGACGTTTATGGTGGAAATACAAAGTGTTTTGAACATTTACTGTGGTAATGCCATGTGTTTTGGGCATGTACAAAGGTAATACCATGTATTTTATACTTGTACTGTGGTAATACCATGAGTTTTGGAAATTTACCATGGTAATACAATGCGGTTTGGACATTTACTGTGGTATAACCATGCGTTTTGGACATTTACTGTGGTATAACCATGTGTTTTGGACATTTACTGCGGTAATACCACGTATTTTGGACATTTAACATGGTAATACCATGTGTTTGGACATGTACAAAGGTAATACAAAGTGTTTTGGAAATTTACCCTGGTAATACCATGTGCTTTAGACATGTACTATGGTATTACCATCTTTGTTTAGACATATATGAAGGTAATATCATGTGTTTTGGACATTTACTGTGGTAATGCCATTTTTTTTGACATTTACTGTGGTAATACCATGCGTTTTGGACATTTACTGTGGTAATTCCATGCGTTTTTGGAAATTTACCGAGGTAATACCATGCGTTTTGGATGTTTACCGTGTAAATACATTGTGTTTTGGACATTTACCATGGTAACACCATGTGTTTTGGACATTTTTACTGTGGTAATACCCTGTGTTTTGGACATTTACCATGGTAATACCCTGTGTTTTGGACATTTACCATAGTAATATCATGTGTTTTGGACATTTACTGTGGTAATGCCATTTTTTTTGACATTTACTGTGGTAATACCATGCGTTTTGGACATTTACTGTGGTAATTCCATGCGTTTTTGGAAATTTACCGAGGTAATACCATGCGTTTTTGGAAATTTACCGAGGTAATACCATGCGTTTTGGATGTTTACCGTGTAAATACATTGTGTTTTGGACATTTACCATGGTAACACCATGTGTTTTGGACATTTTTACTGTGGTAATACCCTGTGTTTTGGACATTTACCATGGTAATACCCTGTGTTTTGGACATTTACCATAGTAATACCTTGTGTTTAGGACATTTACTGTGGTAATACCATGTGTTTTTGACATTTACCATGGTAATACCATGATGTTGGGCATGTACGAAGGTAATACCATGTGTTTTAGACGTGTACTATGGTAATGCCATGTGTTTTGAAAATTTACCTTGGTAAACTAAATTTTTTATAGTAATGCCATGTTTATTTGGACAAGGTACATTTGGAGTACCATGTTCTTTGGACATATAATGTGGTAATACCATATGCATGTAAAAACAAACACAGTGCACTGCAGTTTACCACAGGGGTTTATTTTCATATTTGATGTGGAAGAGACAGTACTGTATATGTTTTAGATGCGCATATTTAAGTGTTTTCAAGATCTTCTTTGTGTCCATCATATCTGGGCCAAAGGCATAGAAGCATCTACAGTGGACATTTAAAAAAACCTAATGTATATAAACACGCAATGCAATGCACTGCTACACATTGTAATTAAGTGAGGGAGAAGCGAGTTTGATTGTGGGTTTATGATTTAGGTGTGTGTGTGTGTTACGGGTGGCTGCTCCTGATGATCTCAGTGCAGTAGAAGTGTTTCAGGTGTGGGCAGTGTGTAGAATGTGGCTGATTGCTTTTAGAGTCCAGAGTACTGTTCCTTTTCTCTGAGCCCCTCCATACTTCCTGTATCTCATCCCTTTATCGTGGTATCATTCTCTTCTTCCTGCGAATGATTTGTTTCTAAGCTCAGCAGGTCAAAGGTGATCTGAGAATGAAGCGATTGTTAAAATCTAATCGGGAAAGATGAGCTGTTTTAGTTCATGCTTTTTGTTGGGGTTGGGGGTTCATTGTGTAAGGGTCTGATATTTTGTGCTTTGTAAATTTAAAACAATTAAAAGAGTCAAATGAAGTAAAGGTAAATGCTCAGGTTTTTTGTGGTTTGTGATTGTCAGGTTTGCATCGGCAGATGATGATGGCCTGGTACTTATTTGGAATGTTGAGGTGAGCAGAACTCCTTGAATATGCTAACTGTATGTTAATGACATGTTAAATACATCAAATATTCTGATTATATTTTAAAGGGACAGTTTACCCAAAAATTCTATCATTATTTACTTACCCTCATTCCAACCCAGATGTGCCTTTTTTTTTCTTCTACTGAACACAAACAAAGATTTTTATAAGAATATCTCAGCTCTGTAGGTCCATACAATGCAAGTGAATGGTGGCCGGAACTTTGAAACTTATAAAGCACATAAAGGCAGCATATAAGTAATCCATAAAACTTTAGTTGTTTTTGGGTGAGAACCGACTTTTCTACTGTACATCTTGCCATTGCAGTCTCTAGGCAGGATGATGATTTCAAGCCTGATTACACTTCCTAGTGCTTGATGCATGCGCAGAGGCGACAGATGGTGTTAGGATATGTTTTGGTATGTAAGAAATGTAGGTGGTAGGAAAAACTTGAAATCATGATCGCCAAGGAGACTGGTGATGTCAAGATTATAGTGAAAAATGAAATACATATAGGTCGGTTTTCACCCAAAACCCATGGATTTAACAACTGGAGTCTCTAATGGATTATATCCAATATCTAAATGCCTTTATTTGGAGCTTCAAAGGTTTGGTCACCATTCACTTGCATTGTATGGACCTACAGAGCTGAGATATTCTTCTAAAAATCTTTGTTTGTGTTCAGCAGAAAAAAAAAAGACATACACATCTGGATTGGAATGAGGTTGAGAAAATAATGATAGAATTTTCATTTTTGGGTGAACCATTCCTTTAATGTTATGATACTCTAAATATGCAAATTAGATTTTACAAATAAAGTGCATTCAGAATGTATTCAGACCCCTTCATTTTTTAAAATTTTTGTTATGTTGCAGCCTTATGCTAAAATGCTTTGTTTTGTTTTTGTTTTCAATCTACACTCTAATCTACATTATGGGGTACCATAATGACCAAGCAATAAAACATATTTTCTATAACTTTGCAAATTTATTAAAAAGAAAAAACTGAAATATCACATTGACATAAGTATTCAGACCCTTAACTCAGTACTTAGTTGAAGCACCTTTGGCAGCGATTACAGCCTCAAGTGTTTTTGGGTATGATGCGACAAGCTTTGCACACATGGATTTGGGGATTTCTCTGCAGATCCTCTCAAACTCTGTAAGTTTGGATGGGGACCGTCGGTGGACAGCCATTTTCAGGTCTCTCCAGAAATGTTCGATTGGGTTCAAGTCTTGGCTCTGTCTGGGCCACTCAAGGGCATTCACAGAGTTGTCCCGAAGCCACTCTTGCATTGTCTTGGCTGTGTGCTTAGGGTCATTATCCTGTTGGAAGGTGAAACTTCGGCCCAGTATGAGGTCCTGAGCGCTCTGGACCAGGTTTTCATTAAGTATATCTCCGTATTTTGCTGCGTTCAACTTTCCTTCAACCCTAACCAGTCCCCCAGTCCCTGCTGTTGAAAAACACCCCCACAGCATGATGCTAACACCACCACCATTGGGATGGTATTGCACAGGTGATGAGCGGTGCCTGGTTTCCTCCAGAAATTATGCTTGGAATTGAGGCCAAACAGTTCAGTCTTCGTTTCATCAGACCAGATAATCTTGTTTCTCACAGTCTGAGAGTCCTTTAGGTGCTTTTTTTTGCAAATTCCAAGCAGGCTTTCATGTGTCTTGCACTGAGGAGAGGCTTTTGTCTGGCCACTCTGCCATAAAGCCCAGATCGGTGGAGTGTTGCAATGATGGTTGTCATTCTGCAAGTTTCTCGTATCTCCACACATGATCTCTGGAGCTCAACCAGAGTGACCATTGGGTTCTTGGTCACCACTCTTCCAAGGCCCTTCTCCCCCGATTGCTCAGTTCGGCCAGGCGGCAAGCTCTTGGAAGAGTCCTTGTTGTTCCAGATTTCTTCCATTTAAGAATTATGGAGGCCACTGTGCTATTGGGAACCTTCTGGTAGCCTTCCCCAGATCTGTGCCTCGACACAATCCTGTCTCTGAGTTCTGCAGGCAGTTCCTTTGACCTCATTTCTTGGTTTTTGCTCTGATATGCATTTTCAGCTGTGAGACCTTATATAGACAGGTGTGTGCCTTTCCAAATTATGTCAAATCAATTGAATTTGCCACAGGTGGACTCCGATCAAAGTGTAGATACATCTCAAAGATGATCCAGCGAAGTGGGATGCACCTGAGCTAAATTTCAAGTGTCATAGCAAAGGGTCTGAATACTTATGTCAGTGTGATACTTCAGTTTTCAAAAATCTGGTTTTTGCTTTGTCATTATGGGGTATGGAGTGTAGATTGATAAGAAGATTTGTGCATTTTTGTTGTGTGTATTTGTGTAGTTTGAGTAGTTGATATAACATACTTTTATAATGATAATCAAGTAGTGTATTAGTAAAGTATGCTGAAATATTATATTTCAGTGCTCAAAATTTCTGTCCAGAATTTTTAACATCCAGCATATTATGGATATTATTCATATTAATTATTATGTAATTCTTTATTCACATGAAAACAATCCAGAAAAAACTAAATGAATATTTTTTTTCCAAGATTTAAGTTTATACTGACATACTTATGTTAGAGCCACTCTGTCGACCAAGTATAATGTAAAATCTGAACAAAAAATGTTTGTGTATTTTTGTTTCAGACGGGTGATTGTTTATTGGAATTGCGCGGTCATACGCAACAGATTACTGCAATGACATCATACACCCTCATCAGAGGCGGAAACGCGCACACTGCGCTCATTACCGCATCATCAGATCGTACACTCAGTGTATCCTTTTAAACACACACACACAGACATCATGACACTACAAGGTGTTTATTACAAAGAAAATGTAATGCTGATGTTTCCACAAATACCCAACTTGTTTACTATACAAAATTATGGTCATAGAGTTAACACTTTAAGACTGTGCCCTTCTGACAAACCTAACAATTTATTAGATAAATTGATTAAAAAAAGAATAAGAGTAATTTCCTCGTCCATACAGAGATCACTTCCTGAAATGATGATGGTAATTTATTTACATTTATGGAATAGTTAATTTTTTCAATAAGTAACAGTTATGCTGGTAACAGGGTTGACGCTTTTAATAATTCCGAATCTATCTAGGAGATGGCTTTCCTTAATTCTACAGCAGTTATGGGATCCAGACACAGGAAACAGAGTTCAGAATGTGTCTGATCTACAGTCCTCTGTGAAGGTAAATGGTTTAGTGTGTGGTTTCTTTGAGCTTCCTCTTTCAGTGTGCGTAGGTCTTGAATTGTGTGTATAAACAGACATCTTCCTCTTTCAGTGTGTGCAGATGTTGGATTATGTGTGTGCTTATAACAATGTATCTGGCTTGCAGTGTTTGCTAGTGTTGGATCGTTTAAATGTGTGGCTCTCAGGTGGAAATGAACTGTGTGTGTGGAACAGAGACTTTGAGCTGCAATGTAAAACTGTTCATCTCAGCGATGCAGGTACACAATCCAAACACACACACAGCTGAATAAATACCAGGGATGCCAACTAATCACCTTTTCAGCTAGTCACCTTTTCTGAAGCTAATTTGCCCAAATTTTTGGGTAAAAATTCTAAATTTTCCTTATTAATATCACTTAAAAGGCTTTATATGCAACAAAAAGCTTTACATACAACAAAGAGGGCAGAGCATATACAACACAGAAACGTATTCTCTGAGCCACAACTGTTAAATACAGTTAACTGTTTGCTTTTATCGTAACATTACTATAGCACAATTACTTCAGTATACAGTAGCTGGAAAAAATATGTGAACCCTGTAAATACATTTATTTATGTTTAAATTTGATCTTCATCTAAGTTACAATAATGAACAAACATAAATATAATCTTAACTAATAACACACAAATTATTATATTGTTGTTGTACATATTGAATACATCATTCAAACATTCACAGTTTAGGTTGGGGAAAGTATGTGAACCCCTAGGCTAATGACATCAACAAAAGATAATTAGAATCAGGATTTGGCAAACCTGGCATCCAGTTAACAAAAAGAGATGGGAGGTGTGGGTTAGAGCTACTTTGACTTATAAAAAGCTCTCAAACATTTTAAGTTTGCTATTCACAAGAAGCATCTGCTAATGTGGACCATGCCTCTCAAAAAGAGATCTCAGAAGACCTACGAGGAATTAGCAGCAGGAATTGTTGCTTTTCATAATGCTGGAAAGGGTTACAAAGTTATCTCGAAGAACTTAGATATTCATCTGTCTACAGTTAGACAAATTTTCTGTAAATGGAGATGATTTAGTACTGTGGCTACTCCCCTAGAAGTGGCCATCCAGCCAAGATTCAAAGGGCACACAGCAGAATGCTCAATGAGGTAAAAAAGAACCCTATAGTTACAGCTGAAGACTTGAAGGAATCATTGGAACTGGTTAACTTCTCTGTTTATGAGTCTACTATACGGAAATTATTCAACAGGCATGGTGTTCATGGCAGGACACCACAGAGGAAGCCAGTACTTTTCAACAAAAAAAATTTTGCTTTCCTGAAGTTTGCCAAAGACCACCTTAACACTACACAACGCTATTGGGATGTTTTGTGGACTGATGAAACTAAGGTTGAATTGTTTGGGAAGAACACGCAGCACTATGTATTACGTGAAAAGGGCACCTCATACCAACATGAAAACATCATCCCAGCGGTAAATTACGGTAGAGGGAACATCATGATTTGGGTCTGCTTTGCTGCTTTGGGGCTTGGACTGCTTGCCATCATCGAGGGAAAAATGAATTCCCAAGTTTATCAAGATATCCTACAGGATAATGTCAGGGTGGCTGTGCACCAGCTGAAGCTCAGTTGAAGTTAAGTGATGCAGTAGGACAATGACCCTAAACAACGAAGTAAATCCACTACAGAATGGCTTCAAAAAAAGAAAATCCACCTTTTGGAGTGGCCCAGTCAGAGCCCAGACCTTAACCCAATAGAGATGCTGTGGAATGATCTCAAGAGTGCTGTTCACACCAGACATCCTAAGAATATGGCCGAGCTGAAACAGTTCTGTAAGGAAAAATGGCCCAAAATAACTTCTGAACGTTGTTCAGGTCTAATCCACTGCTACCGGAAACACTTGGTTGAGGTTATTGCTGCCAAAGGAGGATTGACCAGTTATTAAATCCAAGGGTTCACTTACTTTCTCCACAGCACTGTGAATGTTTAATGGGATGTGTTCAATAAAGACATGAATGATTATAATTGTGTGTTGTAAGCTTAAGCACATTGTGTTTGTCTATACTTGTGACTTTGATGAAGGTGAGGTCACATTTTCTGACCAATTAATGCAGAAAACCAGTTAATTCCAAAGGGTTCACATACTTTTTCTTGCCACCGTATCTGTCAAATTAAGTGTCAAAAATTTGTAGTTTGTCATCAGTTAGTTTTTAATTTTTGAAATTCCTGTCTTCTGCTACTTTTTGAAGGTATCTCGGCCATGGTGGAAATCCCGAAGAACTTCATAGCAGCTGCCATAGATAAAGAGATTGGTGTTGTGATATTTCATTTATAATAATTTACAAATAATTTGCTTTAAAAGTTTTTTTAAACTCTTAAAAAGTTCAAAAGAACCTAAAAGTAATTATGATTTCCATGTTGCTTCTAAAGCTACCATAATTGGTAAATTTGCCTGTGGGAAAACTGTTGTAATGTTTTATTGTTTCTGATTTTTCAGTGATATTTAAGTTGAATGTGTCTGGTTCAGATATTGCTGTTATGGCCATGCGGCATCTAGCTGAACATCAGGACACAATCCGATCTCTCATCAAGATCAATGGTGATCTTAACATACATGACACGCTCGTATTACACATTACACAGAGAAATGGCAAATCTTATGTTCAAACACTAAAACATTGCATATAGGGCTGCAGCTAACACTTATACTGGTATTCTGCTCTCTATTTAATTGATTAATCTAGTTTTTTAAAAACATTACATCATTTAAAATTAATTTTTAGTATCGTTCACTGTTCTGTGTATGGTTAATCTATGCAGCAGTTACAGTTTTTACGTTTATTATCAAGATTTTCATACTTTTATGCATTGGTTTATCAATTATATTTTCTTATCTAATGCTGACATAGTTTAGATAATCAACTTTTGTGTCTACAAATAAACATTTATATAACTGTGCCTACAGGCACAAAGTATGTGCTACCCAGTGTTTGTACATTGTACATTTTAAGAAAGCATGTTTAATTACTAAACAGTGACAAATATTGAGTACTGTGTGTTAAGTATTGGGATTTGTGTTTAACGTTGGTTATTTTCCTGCATCTTAGATTATTTGCGAGCGGCTCTCATATTGGTGAGCTCATCCTCTGGGATTATGTCGATTGGACGATCCAAGTTTATGAGCTCATTCTGTGGGAGGAGCCAGCGGGAGATGAGGTCCGACTGACTAACCAGAAACAAATTGAGAGGTCCATTCAACACATGAGCTCTGATGGAGAGGTAACGGATTGATTAGACAATTAATGTAAACATTGTGTTTGAATTTTACACCTTTTAAAAGCCTCAGTTGTTGATGTTCATTATAAATAATTATGCATGTATATGTGCTGATTATAGTCTTTTATGACATTTAAAAGTTGTAAATGTATATTTTTTCCTAACATTAAAACTCTGTCTCTCTTAGATAATAGTGGCAGCTGTGGGCAGTGGTCTTTATGTTTATAATGTGCCAATGAAGAGTGTAGTGGCATACAGGAAGATCGCTCATGATTCTAATATCTTACACACCATGCTGCAGGATGATGGGTATGAATCACTTTCCAAAACATATTCTCCACATCATTCGAATAAAGCATTACATGTTTTGATGGAATGTATCTGACAAATGCAGCCTGTATGTGTGTTATATAATGTGTTTTTGTTTTGCAGGCAGTTAATGTCATGCTCTGAGGATGGTAGTGTAAGGATGTGGGAGTTGCAAGACCTCCCCTTACCTGCTGAGCCCGCGTCTTCAGGTGAGAAGGACACACCCCCTTTAACAGCTTTCCCACTCATCATTTCTGCCTCCGTTCTTTCCACTCATCTTTTTAATCTTTTTAAAACCTTCTCACCCCTTTATCCCTTTCCAGCACAACCCATATCCTTCCTTCCCTCTTTCTTTTTCTTTGTCTGAATGTGATCCAGATGTGCCTAAGCGATCATTTATCTGTCATCCTGTGCAAGGAATGTGTGTGTGATTCAGTCCAACTGCTGTAAAATAATTTCCTGAGAGCTGCCCAGTTATAAAAACACAACACTGGATTTTTCTAATGTTCCATAATTATAAGAATTGATAATAATTATTGTTATGTAAATATATAACCAATTTATTTATTTGCATATTTATTATTAGAATATTAATCACAATACATTATAATTAATGTTTGACATTTGTGAGGCAGATAAACTCAAGTAAATGTTTTTATATATATTTTTACTAGTTAGTGTATGTGTATGATTGTATAAGTTTTTTATTTTTGTTTATTAGAATAATTATAAGACATTATAATACATGTTTGACATTTGTGAGGCAGATAAAATGAATGAAAGAAAATGTTATAATTAATGGAAGTATACTATTTAGTAAATGTATTGTTATATTAATGTAAAAATATTTAAAATTGTCTAAATATTAAGTTATTACTTTTTATATTTAATATTAGAATAAGAATGATACATTATAATAAATGTTTGACATTTATGAGGCAGATGAAAGAAATTATAATAAATGTTATAAATAAATATATTTATATAATTATAATATTTATCTAGTACGATCTTATGTAAATGTTTAAATATTAAGTTATTAATTTGAGTATTTATTAGAATAACAATTATGATAATAAATGCTTGACATTAGCAAGGAGGATGAAAGAAATTGTAGTAAATGCTAACATTAAAATTTAAATCAATTACAATTTCTTTATTTAGTATGATATACTGTATATCATTATATAAATGTATATAACATTTAAAGGGTTAAAACATTTATTATTTGTAAAAAGTAAATGTTTTAATTATAATTATTTGTATAATTATAATATTTAGTATGTTATTTTTATGGTAATGTATAAATATGTATAAATATTATTATTTTATGTATTTATTAGAATAATAATTATAAATGCTTGACATTTGTGAGGCAGATGAAAGAAATTGCAGTAAATTTTATAATTTAAAATTTAAATTAATACATTTTAATGTATTTATTTAGTATGATATTGTTATATAAATGTAAATAACATTTAAAGGGTTGAAACATTTATACATTTTTGTGTGAATTTATTAGAAAAATAATAATTATAATACATGATAATAAATGTTTACATTTTGTGAGGTAGATACATTTACAGGAGTGGTACATGTTATACAATTATATATTGTATAATAATAATAAATTACAATATTTATTAGCTGTTTTGTTGTAGTAATAATAATAATAATACATTGTATTAAATGCTACAATAATCTATAATATTATACCAATGAAATATGTATTTATTTATAGGTATAAAAATATTAATTATAATAAATTGTGAAAATGTTTAAAATTTTTCAGGCAGAATAACTCTAGGTAGTGGTACATTTAATAATTTATTATTAAAAACGAATGCTCATGGATTTAATTTATATTTAACTTATTTTACATCATTATTAGTTTGCTCCATTATGTTTGCATCATTTGAACGTCCGACTTTACTTTCAGGGATTTTTGGGATATTTGGCACCTTTGGCAGGTCCAGTAAACAGAACGGTCCTCCTGCCAAGAAACTCCCAGCAGTCCATGGTCTGCGCTCGCTGGAACCGACAGGCGATCTGATTGGTCACTCTGGAGCTGTGCAGGTATGCTGGTCATGTAACTAGGTTGGATAATCATCTAAACTTTTGGCTTTGTTGTTCTAGTTTATTTTAACTTTGACTAGTTTTATTGAATGTTTTTCATGAACTAGTTTTAAATGAAAGCTTTCGATTTTGTCTGTGTAGAAAGAGAGTCTTATTAGGAGACATTGATCCTGGGTGGAGCAGGGAATCGTTTTTGAACCGCAGTTTAATTAAAGTTTCTGACAGAGTGAAGGATGTGATCTACATACAAGTCAACTTTCACATTGATCATCTGACATGTACTCTATCTTTGTTTCACTAACACACCCATCACATTACCATCACACAATTATACCATATTTTAAAGATGTTTTTTCTTTAAAGTGATCATACTTATGTTTTATTATGCCTTATCTTAGTGTATACAGTATTTAGCTATATCAAAAGATAAAGGCAGGTACTTGAACAGGGTCTCAGGATCCTCAAACAAGTGTGAAAGCAGCACAGTTACACTTTTTGATAGAATCAACTTACAGATGTCTTACTTAGAATTGATGCTTCTTAATTTTGTTGTAGTAGGGTAGGAAGTATTTTTACATAAAAATAATTGCACACTTCAGCTATAAAGAACCTATAAACCTGACAAATGAAATGAAATGAAATGAAATATGTTGTTGTGGAGCAGGACAATGTAGGCCTACAGAAGCCCTGATTGACATACAGTAGCTTTTTACCACTGAACACAGAAAGACAGGAAGAGAGAGGATGAGAAGGGAGGAGATCAGGAAAAGAAGGAAATAGATACATCATTTAATGGCCTACACTTCTATTATTAGTTCTCTGTATAAAGTTCAAGAATGTTGTATAGTTCCTGTAGCAATGCCAATGTCATGGGTTTGACTTCCACAGACTGATACTGAAAACATGTAAACATTGAATGCACTAGATGCCGCTTTGTACATTTATTCATTAGGCAGACACTTTTACCAGTGGCCCCCAGAAAGTATTTTAACACGTAAAATATATGAATGAATGTCATTACATTAGATTGGGGAAAAAATAAATAAATAGCAAACCAAGTGGCATCTGTAATTAAATGACGCTAGACATTTTCTCAGAAATAATGTTTTGCTATGACTTTTAACTAGGGATGCACCGATGTATCGGCTGCCAGTATTTATTGGCCAATTACTGACCTAATTAAAACCATCACCATATCAGTTATTCGAATGAAAACGCTGATATGAAAAACTGATGGTTTATTTATAATTAATTATCAACACACTTTGTAAAAACTCTGTGAATTCTCTATTAATAATAGACACAAAATGTAGAATGGTTGGCACTCTTAAGAACATGTAATATTTAATTTTATTTTTCTCTCTTATTCTCATGTTAATGTGGAAAAATCACCATAAACGTGACAGTTGTGAAAGCGGCACTTACCTATAGGCTACATGATGAGGGAAACGATCAAAAGCTTTAAAACCAACAGACTTTGACTTCCGAGACGTCGGTATAATATCTATTAATGCGGCATGGTTCATTAAATTAAGATTGAAATCACAATATGGCCTTGCACGGTTAAAATAAAATCTAGTAAATATATAGTTTGCATTCAGTGCTTAAGTCATTGCTTCAATCAGCAGAAGTACAAAATATATTTCATATATCAATCATCATGTTATCATATATATATTTTTTGTATCTTTCTTAACAGTTAAAAGAGCTTTTGTACCTCTTTGTAAATTTTTAAAGCATAATTCCTATGAAAAAATAAGGTAAGTGGCAACATATCGGCATCATTATCGGTTATTGGCCAGTATATAATGTGTATGTTTATGTGTATATGTATAATATGTGTCCAAATAATATTTTTTAACCACTGTATATATGTTCCTTGGCATATCTTTATTGATCCTTAACCCAGAAATAGAGCCTAAGACCAGTCAGATCAAATCACAACTCGCTTTATAATATATTTTTTTTCAAAATGTGTATTTAGTTTATCAATATCAAAAATAGAAAGGAAAAAAAAGCATATTTACATGTTATGATTAACCAAAATGTGTATCCAGGGCTTCAACGCATTTCCTTTATGGGTTTGTGTTGCAGATGTTTCTGAGTTTCAAGGAGAAGGGTCTGGTCACCTGCTCCACGGATCACCTGGTCATCGTGTGGAAAGATGGAGAGTTGCAGTCGCAGCTGCGCAGTCTCGCCCTCTTCCAGAAACTGGAGGACAACCAGGGACTATGAAAATGTATTCCCAGGCCTGGGATCAGTTTCTGTGTACTGAAAGCATCATTTAATGCATGCAAGTGCAGTTTAACTGTTGAACACTTTTCTTTGCCTTACAAATTCTTTCAAAACCTTACATTACATTGTCACAATGTGCTTTAAAACATTATTATGAAATGGGTGTTGTAATTTTAACTTGATGGTTTTATAAATGGCTGTTAATTCAGTGTCTTATTGGAATTTTTAAAAACATGTAGTTTTGTATATACTAGGTGACTGACATGATATGAGAATATTTTGTGTTGTTTATCTTATATAATTGTAAATCTGAATGTTTGATTGCACAAATAACACGAATACCTCTTGAATGTATGCTTGTGTAGTCTTTGGTAACACTTTCCAGTTTCTGTTTCTATATGTTAAAATTAGGTAATGCATTAGGTATCATGAATTAACAATAAACAAACTATTTACAGCATTTATTAATCTTGGTTTATGTTGATTTAGAAATATACTATTCATTGTTAGTTCGTAATATATTAACATATACAACTTTCAAAGTTATTATGTGAAATGAACCATCCAAGATTAATAAATGCTGTAATAGAAAAGTATTGTTCATTGTTAATGTTAATATAGACACAATCTTATTGCAAAGTATTACATTAGCAAGACTGCAGTTGATTTAAGCTTGGTGTGTAAATGTGAATTCAGATCAAAAAGACTTTGAAAAGAATTGCAAATTTTTATTTTGTGTGTGTCACAAACACAATGGTTTCAAACTTGGAGAGACATCTCCAAACGACAGTAAATGTAGACAAAACGAACAACAGTAAAGCAAATTTTAAGCAACAAAGATTCTTTTGTACAACTGACAATAAAATAAAATCCTTCAAAAGACAAAACCTGTAGAATGACATGTGGTAATTTTTACTCCCAGTAATATTGTATTTGTTCATTAAAAAATATTGTATATACACTTGCACAGGGGATAATGCAGTTTTGTGCATTCCCCATAGCTATTCTTCAAAAATACAGTAATTGGCACATAATCTGAATCCAATGCAGTTTACGCTCACTAATCAAACCTGTCCATGTGTAATTTAGTTCTCAGAGCATGACCTGCTCCTAATTATTATGTCATTGTTGGGCCATAA
This sequence comes from Myxocyprinus asiaticus, assembly GCF_019703515.2. Lineage (NCBI taxonomy): Eukaryota > Metazoa > Chordata > Actinopteri > Cypriniformes > Catostomidae > Myxocyprinus > Myxocyprinus asiaticus. Next base: position 6,293,227 of record NC_059381.1, read on the forward strand.
TGGCATGCCAGCAGGAGAGCCCTTTCATAGTGAGGGTGAAGGATGTATAGTATCTGAAAATAATCAACACAACATTCAAATATGACCAGGGACTGTTCTACATCTATCACGAGACAATGAATTATCATAGAAACAAAGTTTATTTATATAATTTTTTCTTCTTTGTCAAAAATACTTTTGGTTGTTGCAAAATGAAAGTGTTGAATTACAACACAAAATGGTCTGTGCACGGAAATCTGAAATGGTTTTGGCTGCACCGACTGCGATAATGGAGGAAAACAAGTAAACGTACTTCCCATTAGTCTAAGCATTTCTGCAAACTTTACCTGGAGATTCCCTCGTGAAAGAATTTAAGTACAGCTGAAACTGCGATACTGAACTTTAAGAACAATTCTCAGAGAATACAGTAATAACTCCATGTCTCAAAGGAATAGTCAATCCAAAAATGAAAACTCGTATCATTTACTCACCCTCATGCCATTCCAAACCTGTATAAAGTTATTTTTTCTGTGGGAAAAATCCACGTCAGATTATTTGATTAGCCAATCAAAAGACTTTGAAGCACTTTCTGCCTGTCAATCATTCAGCGCGTTTACAGGGCAGGCCATATATGAACAAAAGGAAGCTGAGAGCGTGATGCTTGTCCGTTTGTCGCGTGAGAACGCAAGTTTGCTACCGTTGCTTTTGTCAACTAGTTGTGCAAGGTCAGTGTAACTAGGTTTACTGACACCAAATTGCATATTTATTTTTCTTACCTGTGAAATTAAGAAGCTCTCCTGCGTCATCTCTCATTAGCTCACCGGCTAAATCTCATGGAAGTTCTAGAACGGTTAACATCGCTTACAGCACCTTTAATATCACAATGGAACTTTGGAATCAAAGAATGAAACAACAATGGCTGCCATGGCAAGACGTTCCATTTTTCAAACCGGATCCAGAATGTAATCTCAGGCTCAACGCTCCACACTAAGTGAATGAGGACAGGTCTAGCCTGTTGTGTGTTGATAAGAGATTAAGGCATGTTCCTGAATTCGGTCTCTAATATCATTACCCATTTATATCTGGAAAATAGTCCATATAAATTCCTAGTTAAACATCTGAACTTGAAAAGAGATTCATTTTGTACATATTTTCTTCTAAATTGCCTATAAACCCTGTGTCTGACAGTAAAATGAAACAGTTTGTTCTAGGGCAGGACAATGCCGGTTTACAGGAGCCCTGATTTGACATACAGTAGCTACAGAAAGACAGGAAGAGAGAGGACGAGAAGGGAGAAGAACAGGAAAAGAGGGGAATAGATACACCATTTTATGACCTACATTTCCATTAAAAGTCCTATATAGAAGTTCTAGAATGTTCTATGGCTTATCTCTCTTGGTTCTAAACCCAGAACCAGAGCCCAAGACCAAACAGATCATATCAAAACTCATCTGAGCTGTAGACCAAAAACTCTCCACACACACACACACACACACAAGAAAACAAGCAGATCAGCAGTCCAAGATTAATTTGTTCATTGTGGAAGCTCAGAGCCCATAAGAAACTAACAAACATACGAGATCTCTTATATATCTCAGTTGTGTCTCAAAGACAGACAATTGCTCCACTACCTTTAATGCACTCTGAGCCTTTCATTTTCACTGGTGTGCAAGGGTGTAATATTTGTATATTAGGTGCAATATTTGTATTTGTTTATTTGTAAATCTGTATATTATATAATTGTGTTGTGTGTGTGCTGAATGTATTGTGCTGTGACCAAACACCAAGAAGAATTCCTAATACATGTAAATGTATATGGTGAATAAAACTGATTCTGATATAATTGAGAACAATTTGATAACTTTTGGTTAAGTTTCCGGCATCTTAGACTTTTCTCCTGGAAACACCCCCCAGTTTTCTCACATGCCACCTCTATATTTTCAGAAGAGATGTCACCAAATGTAAAAAGTGTGCTCAAATTTGCCAAGGTCTGCAATCAAAAGTAAATTAAACTCAAATAATTCTCATTAAATTAAATTCTCATTTAAATGTTACTGTGCCTTTGGCCAATCAATACAGCCATACAATGGAGTTGGTCTTCAGCGTGCACACACAAACAAACAAACTATACACAGCATTAACATGGACAGGAATGCACAACAGGATGTTGCAAAACTGCCAGCAACCTCCATCTAACATCCATACTCTGAAACGTTACCGTATCCATAATCTCTATCCTAATGTATCCCAAATAAAAAACTCAAACTTATTGTGCTGACATGAAAGAACATTTTGGAATAAAATGAACCGTTGTGCAATAAAGTATGGTTTGTTCATTTCTTAAATCGTTCTTTAATCATCTAATAAAGACCATTTAAAAAATAGCATGTGGGGTTTTGTTTTGGATTTCTTGACCACGGATCATTGATTATACCGCTATGAAAAATGAACAAAACAATTTATCCTAGGAAACAAACAAACAAACATTTTTGTGAGTTCTTTGATACTTGTGATTGTGATACCGTCAATGGATTTCCAGAATGTTTGCAGTTGTCTGAATTTACCACTAGAGGGTGACCAGTGCATTCCTTATTATTTTCACTGTAGATCATATTTAAACTTTTGACACAACTTGTAGCAAACCTGACATATCTTCTATAAATCCTTTTCTTCCTTTGATTACAGTTGCATAGTCTGGGTAGCTCTAAATAAATGAATAAATGGGCAAAACTGTATATACACTCTAAAGCTGTCGATTGGCCATATATGGTATTATAGCAGTGTTAAACATTGTTTTTAAAATAAACCGCTGGAACACTTTCTATGAAGCATGTACATTATAAAGGCATTTTAAATGCATTATAGTGCATTCATTATATCATATAATACATCTTATTTGTATAATCACACCGTAAATAATTTAACCTCTTGAGACCGAGCATGATTGCTGTGTGCATTTTACATTTCCTTTTTTGATTTGTAACTAATAGCACCTAAAAAACATGCAAAAAAACAAAATAAACAAAAAAAAAAAAAACAAAACAAATCTAAGCAAACAGTTTTCCTAAAAATGTATGTACACATATGTCGACAGTGGGACTAAGTTGTGCAATTTTAAATAATACCAAGCTATAGAAAGTCTTTTTTAATCAAATGCACAAATGTTTCCAGGAATGTTAGTTATTCATATTTTTGAGACGTTACTGACATTACAGCTGATTTCTGTAAAGCTGCTTTGGAACAATGTGTTCTGGGAAAAGCACAAATAAAAACTATACAAATAAAAATTATTCGACTTGATTTGACATTTATATTTCAATTTTTTTTTTCCTACTTTGGCAACAAAATCTCAGTGTTCTCTCTTTGCACGTCAAACAAACAGGTGATAGCCAATGCTGAAGCATTTTACCAATCAGAAATTAGCATAATTCATTCTGAATCTAAGTAGTGATTACCATTGTGCCATGTCTGCCAACCATGTTGAGTGGTTCAAACATCATCTTCAGCCTGAAACTAAACTTTTGATAGAAAGTTTGAATTGAATGCATTTGGCTTCATAGGAAAGATGTAGGATGCTCCCTTGCTCCCTATTTAGTAAATGACTAAACCTCCAGTGTGCTGTCTGCCTGCACTGGTCTCAGTACAGTTCAAAATGCACCTTATTTTCATCCTAACTCCATATAAATCCTCTGAAAGGAAATGTTTTCCATCAATGTGAAAATGCAGAGTAAATATAGGATTTCTGATGAAAATCTTGTGCTGTTGTACACATTATGGCACATTTTGTTTAGAAGCTTAGCGTTTCGTGATAAATCACTCAAATTTTAAAAATGGCATATCATATGAAACTAGAGACTAATCTTTTGACTCAAACATCTTTCAATGTAAAAACGTAATTAGGGTTCTTACTAGATGTAGTTTTGTTGGCGTTTCTCCAAAAGACAAACTCCGCTGTGATCAGCGCCATGTTGTTTTGTCACATAAGTCTGTACGTCGAAAGTTTCACCCTTTACTGACAGCACAGAGTCTCCTGAACTGAGATCAGTCAGTTTAAATTAAATTAAATTATGCGTTGTGTATAGCGAAGCCAAAATACAACATCCACGCATGTGTTCGCGAGGTTGCACGAGGTTAAACCACTGTTGAAATGCACTTTGTAAAGTCGTAGTGGGATACAAAGACAAGCCATTATAAATAAATGTATAATAGGAAGACCTTGATATAGAAGTTTCATAAAACACAGATAGCCGATAATTATTTTCGTCATTACTGATAACCATCCCTACTTTATAATGCATCAAGAATTATTTTTTTTAATCCGTTTTTTATACAAGCTTCATAGAAAGTGTTACTGAAACCACACCTCAACTATAATGATCACATTAAACAAAAAAGAAAAAAGGAGGGAAACAGATAAAATCAGGAAGGATGAGAGGACAGGAAAGAAGAAAAATCAAAACCCTGCACGCTGCTCCAAATGCACCATCAAAACTCTGCTGTCCAGAGCATTTTACAATATCATTATAAAAGCAAAAAAATGCTGCAATCTACAAGACCATCGTACAATAACCTAACTTTGTGATGCAGTCCCAGAACTCTTTAGAACTCTTTAGTTGTTTCAGAACATTCTAGAACTCTCTGTTGTTGTGATGTTGTGCTTGTGTGTTCTAGAACAGTCATTGTGATGTAAAGGTGACGTTCTCATGATCCTGCTCAAGTGCTCTTTACGACAAGTCCACGCAACACATAAAGACTAGAGGGCCAAACTTCTACCAAAAATAAACATTTAATAAATTCCAACTAAGCCTGTCTGTGAGCCAACACTGTTTAGCTCCAGTATGCATCCATCTGCCCATTTCACTTAGAACATGAAATATTACGTGTTACATTTTTTTTTTTCTTATTTGGTCAAAAATTTGGTGTTTTTGAACAAACATAAACAAAGCCACGTTCTGTTCAAATAGAGAAAATCCCTCTTTTTCAGTCCCTGTCACAAAGTTGAAATAGCTTCAGCTAAACATTTGTTAAAAACTTGATTATAAACGCACCTTTCACGATGGATTCATTCGAATCAAGACAGTACAGACAAACTATGGCTGTTTGCCTAGGTAAAAGTAGACCAGAGATTCCGGCACAGTATACATCCAAGCTCCTTGGTAAATACTTAAAAATGGTTTAACACTTAAAACATGTGCGAGCCACCCATCGACATGAGCAAATGTCAGCGTATGGGTGGTCTTGTTATGAGGCTGTGCTGTAGTTTAGGTTCTGAAATGAAGGTTTACACACAGTATAACACTGAAGATTAGGGAATGTTGTGTCCATACGGACGGTGAAGTACAGTAGGAATGTTAACTGTAATGTTGTGAGTGAAATGTTCTCATCTGTCGATACATTCATCACAATCATAACATTTGAGTACACACACACACACACACACACACACACACACACACACACACATCATCATCATCAAGCTTCATTTTGGTACAGTATGTGTCTGGATATACAGTGTTTTGCGAAATATATTCTTTGTTATTATTGGCTATTTATATCAAAATTATTGATTAATACACACCAGTCCTTGGAGTCTGAGAAAGGCTTGAATTGTTCTGATACAGAAAGTGCTGGAATAATGATGGCTCTCGGTGAGCTGATCCGTCACAGTTTTACATTCTTAAACACTGAATCATGCTCAGTGCTAGAATGTCTTCAGTTCTGCCATTTTGGCAACTTGACATTTGTTTCTGTTGACAAAATTCAGTCAACTTATTCCATTCTTGTCCAGTTTTATCAAACCAGAAAGAAGCAGGTGGGCTGGTACTGAAGGAAAATTGTGGTGTGCCTCAAGGTTCAGTACTAGGTCCTTTGTACATCCCAATACAGGGTAATTCACTTGGGTTTAGCCTTCCTGCACTTAGGCATCGTGGAAAACACCTGTAGCCTCTGTGGTACTGTTCTCCTTACAACTTCTTCAGACTCTAAATAAAGCCCTTTTGGCATTCAGATCTGTGATCGAGGAGTTCATGTCTGTTTATAATGTATATATGTGTCTTCATGGGTTTGTCTTCAGTTTCAGACCTCTATGAGCATAAATGTCTTCAGTCCCACTGTATACCCCATATTTGAGAATATAGATTATATATACTGTCCTCTACTGGACTAAAATCGTGATCTTCTTCCAGACAAGTATGCAATTACAAAAATCGTTGTCCAGAAATGTTTAAAAACAGCCAAAAAGACACAGAAGGATTTAAAAAGAGAAAAGAGAGTGAAAAGATGCTGGAGGAGGATTGGTTAAAGTGCATTTGTTTGTCGTTCATTTGTGTTTTACCCTTGTAACCGGGGCGATTGTCGCTAGGGGTGGAGCGTCGTCGGGAAAACGGGCTGCTGATCTGCGTTCAGTAAACGGAATCTATTGAGGTCAGGTAGAGATGCTACATTCATGGCATGACTTCTGACCTTTGACCCCAGGAGGGTAGGGTTCATCAGGGTCACGGAGGAGGCGGAGGTCGCAGGCTTTTACACTTCAACTCATCCAAGTTCTTCCAGTATTTGTAGTTTTCCGCCAAGTGCTCCATCAAGCCTGACAAACTGGCAAAGGCTGAGAGAGAGAGAGAATCAACTTAAGGGAATGAATAATGAAATGTGTACTCTATCTATCTATCTGCCTATCACATACTGTATATTATATAAACTACAGACAGAGGGGTGTATGTGTGTGTGTTTGTTTGTATGACAATTTGTGTTCACACATATGCATGCACTCTCCAATTTCTGGTACATCCTCTTGTGAGTGTGGTACACACACACAACTCCTCTATGATAAACTGACCCCGTCGTGACCTTGGGAACTAAATCTGTGGAGATCTCAAGAGATAGAGCTTCACTGAATCCTGACCCCAGACTACGGAAATCACAGACACACACACAAACACAGACACACATTCTTTTTCTTTCACGCACACACACACACACACACACACACACACACACACACACACACACACACACATGCCCCATGCCCCTCTCCGCCATTTTTAAAGTTTCCATGACATCATAGCTGTTGTGTGTCGACAGTAAGCAGGTTTATTCTCTGGGGTTCAGCTCAGTGGGAAATACAGACTTAAAGTTTCCAAAGCTCACCACATTCTGCTCAACCTCCGGATAATATTATCACAACCATCTCATCAACCATCCCATTCCCAACCCTCTGGTCCAACATCTTCTACTACTAATGGACCATTTCATCTCATTTAGGAGAACCAGATGACTCAAAAGATGGCCTGGGAAAGTATTTCTCTCAAACACAGATACATACACATGCACACAAACTTACTCTTTTTTTACAGGAATAATGATTTTCTTCTTATTGTTTGGTGAATTTTTTAAACACAACAAAAATTTATATAAAATAATAAACAACTGACCAAAATCCTTATTGTTGAGCCCTAACTTAAATCCCCTAAGCAACCTGGGGTTAAGTGATTGTACACATACCATCCCAGGCGTCAAACATGTCTGTGATGAAATAGTCAATAAAGGAGATCTGGGATTTGGGAATGCTGCAGGTATTCCGATCGAACACAGGCATGACAACTGGTAAACCTTGTCTTTTCTCCTCATCAGTCTAGAACAAGACAGAGAGATCAAAGACACAGTAAGATAATGGTTGGAAGAGAGGAAGACAAATACGCTGTGTATTTAAAGACAACATGAAATCAAAACTGACCATATTTACTTTCCTAGTAAATGCCCGTGGACCTAATGAGCACAATTTATTAGTGCATCACTTAAATAAAAAAAAAACATATATTTTGATAATCTTTCACCAAAATGTAATATATTGCTGCTACCTCTGAAACAACTTTTCTGTTCTACTGACATAACCAAGGCCGTCTGGCCTGAGAAAAATAATATTCACCAATAATATCAAGGCATAACATGTTTCAGCCAATCAAATTCCAATGAATAAAATCAAGCCCCACCCTAAATTTAACACTGAATATTCTGTTTCACTTTAAAATAAGCCAAATTACCAAATGATATTTTATGTCTTTTAGAGATTGTAAGCATAGATAAAAGTGTATGAGGTGGGTGGGTGCATACGTGACTGATCCGTGTTTACCTGAGCGAAGTACTCTTCTGAAATGCGTCCTGCCCATTCGATACAGAGCTCTAGAGGTCTGCAGGGATTGGCCACATCAGCACATTTAATCAGCATCCGTTTAATTAACAGCCGATTTTCAGGAGAGTTGCGAATACTGGCCTGACCCTCACAATCACTGCCTTCACTCTGTTACACATGCAAATCAACAACGATTACAGAGTTTAAATGGTTAGATTGACTGCATACACACATAAAGTATGGAAATACATTAATGTCTGCATCTTACATTGGAGCTTGTCTCTTCAATAGCACTCATGGGTTTGTTGATGCTGTTTACAAACTTGTTGACATGCTCAAAGTGTCGCGTCATTTCTGTGGCCAACACCATGTCTATTATGGCTTGCCGTAGGCTTCGAAACTGATTCCTAAGTATGGAGAGATTGAAAGTATGTAAGTTTGTGCGTTTATTATTTTATCATTGTGAGTCCGTTTCAATACAGGAGAATTCTTTTTCTCCCCCATTTGGAACGCCCAATTCCCAATGCGCTCTAAGTCCTTGTGGTGGCGTAGTGACTCGCCTCAATCCGGGTGGCGGAGAACGAATCTCAGTTGCCTCCATGTCTGAGAACGTCAATCCGCGCATCTTATCGCATGGCTTGTTGAGCGCGTTACTGTGGAGACGTAGCGCGTGTGGAGGCTTCACGCTATTCTCTGCGGCATCCACACACAATTCACCATGTGCCCCACCGAGAGCGAACCACATTATAGCGACCACGAGGAGGTTATCCCATGTGACTCTACCCACCCTAGCAACCAGGCCAATTGGTTGCTTAGGAGATCTGACTGGAGTCACTCAGCACGCCCTGGATTCAAACTTGCGACTCCAGGAGTGGTATCAGCGTCTTTACTTGCTGAGCTACCCAGGCCCCCCAAAAATAATTTTCTTAATATTTCTGAATAGAAGCAAAATGGCATAAGATATTCCGACTATAATAAGACAATAAATCTTGCATGAAGTTTATTTTTCTTACCCCACTGGCAATGATTTTTTGTTAAGCAAAAATAAAAAACATGGCTACTATAGTAAAACCATGGTAAATTTATTGCGAGGGCACGCAAAACTATATCAGAAAAAAAATTCCCACCCTGTCCTCTAAGGAGCTCTGTAGGTTCATGTCTAAAACAAGAAAAAACTATTTTTCCAGAACAACTTTTCCAGAATTATTATTATTATTTAAATTATTTAAACATGAGTTTTTGCATGTAAAAACATATGATTTCGTGTATGTGGATGCTGATACCTCTCCATGTTTTTGAAGATGTTACACTTGTTGTTTTGTACGGTAAGCTGGAATGCGAGAGCGGCATGATGACTTTCCAGGACGGCCGTGTCGTTGTACAGAATGGCCAGTTCACTTCCTGCATTGCACAGGAATGAGTTGGTTCGACCTGGGTGATCAACGTCATGGACCGTCGCCGCTAATAACGCTGCAACTTCATCCAACTGATCTAGACTGCCCTGCAAAGATAAAATAAATACCATTGATATAGATAAGTTAAATAAATGTACATTCAAATCTATATAGTTTAGGTCAGCACAATATAATTCGATTAGGTTCAAATGGAATTTAGTTTATAAGAGATTCTAATGATTTTGAATCAATTCAGATTCAATCCAGTTTACACCTCAATTTATTTTGGCCCAGGTCAAATTCATTTTAGCTCTGTACTCTTCTCAGTTGTAAACTGTATGGAGCAACATAATACTCAAAAACTATGAAAAAAAGCTATTTAAATAATTTAATGAGTCTGTGTTACCACCAAACCATCAATCAAACTTGCTCAAGAGGGACTGGTTTTTAAAATTGTATCTGTTTTGGCTGAAAGTGTAAATGAGACCTTTCTATTTCTGTATTCTGATTCATCGACAGAAGTACCTTGACTCTGTCCTTGCGCAGGAAGTATGCAGTGGCATGCAGAACATCGGCGGCATGTGTTGAATTGTGGTAGGAGTTGGAGGCATGATAATTTGCTTCGATCACTTGCAGCCAAGAGCGCAATGTGGCTTCTGTGCAGTTCAGAAACTCACACACACCGAAAGCAGTGAAGATCTTCAGACCCAGATATGAGAGCGGCCTACACCCACACACACACAGACACACACACACACACACTATAAGGATTTGGTGTCTGTAAAAGTGCCTCAATATTGTAGATATGTAATCAGGCAAAATGTTCTTATATAATGCCCTTCCACCCAGGGTACAAAATTAACACTCACCAATCACCAAATTCAAGCAAAAATTGTCTTTGGTAAGTAAATAAAACAAAGTTATTTGCTAGTTGGCTGGTAACGTAATTATTAAGTTATCTCTTTCTCTCTAGTACCTCTTGTGTGTAGCTGCTTCCAGCTCCAGGATGTTGAATTCCCAGCGCTCTTCCTTGTTCAGCAGCTCTGCGATGGAGGGCGGGACGTCGTTTAACGGGACAGGCGCTGCCAGCTGACTTTGACTCATATCTAAAGTTGAGGGTCAAAGGTTCAAGGTCAAAATGGAATATTACAGACTAGCATAACAACATATTTCAAATGCTTTTAACAGCTTTGTAAAAAATGTATGAAAGGTTTGCAATAGCTGAACAAACACTGAATACTGAGACATATTCCTTTTCAAGTTCAAATTCCACACAGCAGGCTTTTAAGGCGATCTGGAATCATTTAGCAAACATTTATATTTAAGATATGTAGCAGATATTCTTATATAGAGAGGCTCTTATGCAACTAACAAAGTTGTATAATACATATAAGGACAACATGAAATGGTTTTCACCAGGCAAATAACTTCCATGTAGGACAGGACTTGATTTGATCCCTTGGAATTTGATTGGATAGTGAAAAGCGGGCTATGATATTATTGATTAATATAATTTAATTTAATTTAATATAATAATTTTCTTATTTACTCAATTTCATGCCTTCCCAGATAATATGTGTATGACTTTCTTTCTTCTGCTGAACACAAACAAAGATCCTTCAATGCAAGTGAATGGTGGCCAGAACTCTGAAGCTCCAAAAACCACATAAAGGCAGCATAAAAGTAATCCACATGACTCCAGTGGTTAAATCTCTCTTCTGAAGCGATACGATAGCTTTGGGTAAGAAAAAGATCAATATTTCAATCCTTTTTGTTTTTTACTACAAATCTCCACTTTCACTTTCTCTTTCAGAATGTGAAAGTGGAGATTTATAGTAAAAAGGACTTAAATATTGATGTTTCTCACCCACACCTATTATATCGCTTATGAAGATACAGATTTAAACACTGGAGTCTTATGGATTACTTTTATGCTGCCTTTATGTGATTTTTGGAGCTTGGATGGTCCGGTCACCATTCACTTGAAATACACTTCTAAAAATATTTATGTTCAGCAGAAGGAAAAAAAGTCATACACATCTGGGATGGCATGAGTGTGAGTAAATGATGAGAATTTTCATTTTTGGGTGAACTATCCCTTTAATAACATTAAGAAAGTAAACAGGATCAACTCTGAATTCAAGTTGGCTGGTTTTCAATATCGAACCTTTCTGTTTCTTTTCAAGAAGACATGACAGATCATTTCAGCAATGAATGGATTATAAGACTTCATTATATTTATATTTAAGTCATTTTGAGGGTTAGAACTTACTGTTTAATGCACTTTTGGAGAAGACATACTCATTCCCTGACAACCTTCTGAGTCCATCCTGAAATGAAAAAGGATATACATTAATATATCAAAGAAAGAGTAATAAAGTCAAAATTTTGTTTCCAGCCAACTTAATCATAACAACACATTTAACACAGCACTACCGCACTACCCATAACTCACGCCTGCATGTGTACATGTGCTATCATCATAAGTTATCAGTTAGCACACAAAAACCAGATCCAAATACAGAAAGACTCCAGAATTCAAAACAAACTGTATGATATGCTACAGGTGTAAGATAATAGAACTTTACATGCATAAATATTAAAAAAACACACACACACACACACACACACACACACATGTTGGTGTGGCTATCCTTATGAGGACTCTCCATAGACATAATGATTTTTATACTGTACGAACTATAGATTCTATCCCCTAACCCTAAACCTAACCCTCACAAAAAAACTTTGTGCATTTTTACATTTTCAATAAAACATTGTTTAGAATGTTTAAGCGATCTGAATTATGGGGACACTAGAAATGTCTTCATAAACCACATTTATAGCATAATACCCTTGTAATTACCAGTTTGTAACCTAAAAAAAAATGTTCTCGTAAACCACCCAAACCCACCACACACACGCACACACACACACACACACCCAATGTAATGACCACAGCGTGTGTGTATCAACTCTGCTATTGTACTGTGAGATTGACCTTTGACCCTCCTTCAAAAAGACCGAGCACTGAAAATGTCATTTAAACTCTTGATATCTGCACATCACATCCGTTTGGCCTCCATGTAACAGAGTATAACAGAGAAAAATGACATTATGAAAGACAACGGTCTGAATCATACTATTGCTTATACTTAGGGTTAGTTATTTTAAAAACCCCTAACGCTAAAATTTTTAAACACTGTTCAATACAGGAACACGTTTGAAGTAACAGATGTGGGGATGACAGACACAGAGACTGGTGTGTAAACAAACACAGTACTGTCGTCACATTCTGCTGGCTAACTGTGAACCAGTCTGTGCCAGACAGCATGGAGCTCAATGCATCTGTTCCACAAAAAACATGAGCATTCACATCTACTGACTGCTATTCACATGCAGTCATATACTGGATATAGGACACGGTTCCTGGCAGACCATGTCTGAATTTCACCCGAAATGACGATTCTCGGTTGGAAAATGTTCTCTCTTGGTTTTATTTGTGTACAGGAAATCAGTCCTTTGCATTTCCTTCCTTTCTCATGTTGATCTGTGCTGCATATGACAATTTGCTATTTGTTTAAAGTGTATTTAAAGACTGTGTATCACACAGTCTTTGAATCATTTAGTTACAAACACTTAAAGGGGACATATAATGGATTCTTTTTATTTTATTTTTTTTAGACTTTACTAATATTAATATATTACTAATAACTAATATAAAACACAAAAATAATTGATAGTAAAATATAATTAAAGAAAAATAATAATAATAATAATAATAATAATAATTTTACAACATAAAACGTTAAGAATTTCAAAAACAGGGATCGGTAAAATAAAATATAATTAATCAAAAATCAATATAAAATATATTTTTTTTTAATAATAACAAAATAAAACATATTAAATGTTACAATATATAATGTTAAGAACTTAAAAATTAATAGTAATATATTTTAATGATTATCTAAAATAAAATAAAACTAAAATTATAAATAATTTAAAATAAAATCGAATAATAAAATAAAAATATGAAATGTTACAATATAAAAAGGTTTTAAAATCCATCCATCCCTCTTCTAAAGCTGCTTGTCCTATATAGGGTTGCACTCGCAGGTAGTGCTGGAGCCTATCCCAGCTGTCTCGGGCCGAAGGCAGGGAAACACCCTGGACAGGTGGCCAGTCCATCGCAGGGCAAACACACATTCACACTCTCACTCTCACCTACAGCAAGTTTCCAATTAACACAGTTTTGATTTATTTTGGATTTTGTTTATTCACAACATAATTCCCATAGTTCCATTTATGTTATTCCATTGTTTTGATGACTTTACTATTATTCTAAAATGTGAAGAAAAAAAATTATAATAAAGAATGAGTGTTTCAAAACTTTTGACCGGTAATATATATATATATATATATATATATATATATATATATATATATATATATATATATATATATAACACATTTATTATTAATAATTAATTAAAAAAATAAATTAAATTAAATAAAATATATTACAATATAAAATGTTAAGGATTTTAAAATAAATAGTAATATATTTTAATAATTAATATAAAATAAAACAAAAATATAAATATAAAGTCAAATGTGAAGTGTATATAAAATGTTAAAGATTTTAAAATATACATGTGTAATATTTGTTTATTTATTGTATTATTTAAAGTTTTTATTTTATATTAATTAATTAATAATAATAATATTATATATATATATATATATATATATATATATTAATCATTTATATAAAATTAAAAATAATACAAAATAAAATACATATATTACAAAATAAAATGTCAAGGATTTGACAACTAATAGTATTATAATTATTAATATATTATTATTAATATAAAATAAACTATTCAGAAAATAAAAAAATATAATTAATAATTTACAGTAAAAACCATGTACAAATAAATGTAATACTAATCATTATATATACCTTATACATAGCACAGGACATAATGTCTCTTATATAGTATATATGTATTAGTTATGTGTTTGAAAATAAAAGGGTCACCTGACCAGACGAAGAGAAAGATACCCCCGACCCTTGACTTACACTCATGAGTCCCCCCACCAGGTCATTGGTGTGGGGGTCGTCCTCTTTTGAGGCCAGCTGGGGTGAGTAGAGTTCTGTGGTCCGCAAGATCTCCAAAACACGGTCTAGAGCTTCCGCCACTGTCACGGGACTGCTCTCCTGTGCTGCGTTTATGATATTTATCACCTACAGAGATTAAAATACAGGCAGAAAAAGACAAAGGGAGGTTGAGAGTGAACACTAATCAGCGGTTTAGATACATAAATATCTCTAAAGTGTAAAGAATTTCCGTTGAGGTCTGTTTTTCATCTATTGCCTTAAACAAATCCTCAGTCACACATAAGCGATCGTAAATACAACCACAGGCCTACATTTAGGCAGACAAAGCCATTAAAAGCTGTGTTTATGTAATGCAGTCATATGCTGTGTTTTAGAGTAGATGATGTATATTAAAATTTGTTTAAATATTTTGGTGTGATTCATAATTATAATACGCTTAAGATGCAAATGTACTGTAACTGTAGGGACAATTTACATCTAGATGTATATAGGGGATTTGGTGCATCAATAACATTTTAAAACTGAAATTAGGTCATGAATTGTGGTAAGAAATTAATATGTAAAATTTTTATAGCCGGATATTAAATAATTATATTGGATTTTATATATTGTTATTGATGGTCAGTGTGTACAAGCATGCAGATGTTACAAGCAGTTATACGTTTCTTTGATTATGTACAGTAGTTGGATATAAATGTTTTTGCATCTGTATTTAGGTGTGTGTAATAAGGCAGGTGTACCTTTGTGATTGGAGCTTCAATAGTCATGGAGTGAATACGGGCCATAGAGGAATATCTGCGATTCTGTAGACTGGGAGCTGAGAGAGAAAGAGAGAGAGAAAGACAGCATATGAGATATATAGAGATCTCTTTAAATAGCTCTGTGTGCGTCAGAGTGCATTGAGGCAGTGGGAGTGCTGATGTCATCAACGCTCGCCACATCACAGAGAGCCCCACTCAGTCAGAGATCTCTCTATCACACACACACACACAAAGTCTGACTCATATAACACACAAACACTCATACACACACAAACATGCATGCATGAACACACACAGACCGTTTCTCTTTCTTATTTATTCATTCATTTCATTCTGTCCTCTCTCTTCTGTTTCTCTTTTCATAAATACCTCTAAACGTTTTTTTAAAGGGATAACTCACACAAACAGGAAAATGCTATCATCAAAGGGACCTGACATGACCAATCATCGTTGACGTTGACAAACCTGATGCAAAACGAATAACGCCAATATGTTTGATTTGAGGGGAAGTTTTTACTTCACACAAAGCTAAAGACTTGTAATAGACCTTAGTCAGGGTGGATGACATACTTCATTTGAAATGAGACTGTGAGGGACAGAAGTGCAGTCAAAAAATGTATTATTGTGTTTACCCTAACTAAGGTCTTTATAGTCATATAAACAACTTTTTTGATAATTTAATGCTCATTTTTTTGGTCATTTTGGAGCTCGACAGTCCAAGGCCCCATTCACATTCATTACACAGATGAGCACATTCATAAACGTCGATCATCTCCTAACAAGGCCACATGTCAAGGTCTGGGTAGATTAGATGGTAAACAAACAATTAGTTCTCATAGTCAATGTGTTGAATGCAGGAGAAATGGGCAGGAGTAAAGACCTGAGCGACATTGACAAGGGCCACATTGTTATGGCCAGATGGCTGGGTCAGAACATCTCTGAAATAGCAAGACTTGTGGGGTGCTCCCGGTCAGCAGTGTCGAGTACCTACTGAAAAAGGTCAGTGGAGGGACAAACCACAAACGGCAACAGGGTGTTGGGTGCCCAAGGCTCATCGATGCATGAGGGCAACGAAGGCTATCCCGTCTGGTCTGAACCACAGACAATTTTAATGATGGTTACGGGAGGAATGTGTCACAACAAACAGTGCATCGCACCCTGCTGTGTATGGGGCTGCGTAACCGCAGACCGGTCAGAGTTCCCATGATGACCCCTGTCCACCATCGAAAGTGCCTACAATGGGCACATGAGCTTTAGAACTGGACCTTGGAGTAGTGGAAGAAGATCACCTTGTCCGATGAGTCCCGTTTTCTTTTTACATCACGTGGATGGCCACCTACATGTACACCGTTTACCTGGGGAAGTGATGGCACCAGGATGCATTGTGGGAAGATGACAAGCCGGTGGAGGGAGTGTGATGTTCTGGGAAATGTTCTGCTTGGAAACCCTGTGTCCGGCCATTCTCGTGGATGTCAATTTGACACGTGCCACCTACCTAAACATCGTTGCAGACCAGGTGCACCCCTTCATGGCAATGGTATTCCCTGATGGCAGTGGCCTCTTTCAGCAGGATAATGCACCCTGCCACACATTGTTCGGGAATGGTTTGAGGAACATGATGAAGAGTTAAAGGTGTTGCCTTGGCCTCCAAATTCCCCATATCTCAATCCGACTGAGCATCTGTGGGATGTGCTGGACAAACAAGTCCGATCCATGGCAGCTCCAGCTCGAAATGTACAGGACTTGAAGGATCTGCTGCTAATGTCTTGGTGCCAGATATCACAAGACACTTTCAGGGGTCTTGTAGAGTCCATGCCTTAGCGGGTCGGCGCTGTTTTGGCGGCACACGGAGGACCAACAGCATATTGGGCACATGGCCATAATGTTTTGGCTCACCAGTGTATATGGACAACAATTGACAGTCCATTCTTGAACAGTTGTTCTTTTGTGCTCACCTAAAGGAAGTCATACTGTTTTGAACAACACGAGGTTGAGTAAATAATGACAGAATCTTCAATTTTGGGTGAACTAAAATTCAGCATTTCAACACGTTTATCATTACACTGTTTTGTTTTAATTCTTTCATTATTCTAATTTTGCATTTCTAGTTTTCCTTTTTTATTTTATCCCCCTGTATCAGTATTTGTGTCCCTCATTCATGTTGGTGTATTCTGATCAAACACATTCTCTCTCTCTCTCTCTCTCTCACCATCACTGCTGTGTGAGCTGATTGATCTGACGTCCACAGATTCTTTCCTCCGGTCTTTGTGATGCATGGAATTACATTCTGAGTAAAAACAAGAGAGGAGATAAGGCAATGAGTGTGCACACACATACATACACTCACAGACATAACTATATGAATCATATACTCACAGACATACCTATATGAAAAATGTCTTATCTGATTACAGCTAACTAGCATCACTCATTTTCACCTACATCATCATCATTATCATTATAATTTACATCATGAGAAGCACAGCAGTCAGAAAAGCTCAGAATTTTTTTAGATGGATCATTTAGAAGGATAAAGATGACGATCATGGGGATCACACAGTGCGAGAAAACCAAATACTCCTATATATTCCATAAAATTGTAAGGAAAATAAAGACTACAAGTAATCATGAGTGGTGCCTGTCTGTGCAAAACTCGGCAGCATGGTACCAGGGTGTTGTGGGTGGTTGTCAGGGTGTTGCTATGCAGCTGGTTTAGCACATTGCTATGTGGTTGCTAGGGAGTTCTGGCTGGTTGCAAAGGCATTGCTATGTGGTTGCTAGGGTGTTCCAGGTGGTTGCCAAGGAGTTGCTATGCAGTTGCTAATATGTTCTTGGAGGTTTTTAGTGCATTGCTATGCTAGGGTTTTCTGGGTTGTTGCCAGGGGGTTGCTATACAGTTGCTGTGGTGTTCTGAGTGGTTATTAGCACACTGACATGTGGTTGATAAGGTGTTCTGGATGGTTGCCAGGGTGTTGCTATACAGTTGCTATTGTGTTCTGAGTGTTTTTAGCACATTGCTATGTCGTTGCTAGGGTGTTCTGGATGGTTGCCAAGGTGTTGCTATGCTGTTGGTTAGGTGTTTCTAGAGGTGTTTAATGCATTGCTATGCAGTTGCATGTGTGTTTTGTGTGGTTGCAGTGGCATTGCTCTGTAGTTGGTATGGTGTTTTGAGTGGTTTTTAGCACATTGTTGTGTGGTTGCTAGCGTGATCTGTATGGTTGCCAGGGTATTGCTATGCAGTTGCTTAGGTGTCCTAAGAGTTGTTTAATGCATTGCAATGCAGTTGCTAGAGTGTTCTGGGTGGTTACCAGGGTGTTGTAATGAAGTTGCTCTGGTGTTCTGAGTGGTTTTTAGCACATTGCTATGTGGTTGCTAGGGTGTTCTGGTTGGTTGCCAGGGTGTTGCTAAGCAGTTGCAAAGATGTTTTGGTTGGTTAACAGGGTGTTGTTATGCAGTTGCTAGGGTGTTCTGTTTGGCTGCCAGGGTGTTGTTATGCAGTTGGTATGGTGTTCTGAGTGGTTTTTAGCACATTGCTATGTGGTTACTAGGGTGATCTGGATGGTTGCCAGCGCATTGCTATGCAGTTGCTTAGGTGTTCTGGATGGTTGCCAGGGTGTTCTGGTAGGTTGCTAGTCTGTTGCTATGCAGCTACAAGGGTGTTTTGGGAGGTCTTAGTGCATTGCTATGTGGTTAGCTAACAAGATTACTTGATTCACATGACATTTTAATACTTAGGGTTTGTACAAATATAAGAAACAATAAAAGATATGTTTGCCTTAGCAAACACCATTAATGATGTGAAATGTTGACTGCGGTTACTCATTGTCTTGTGACACACATACATGCAAGCAAATACATTGGCAAGCAAATCGTTATGGCTAATTTTAACAGTCTGACAATCAAATGTCCCAGGGTGCACTGTAGCCATCTGTATACATTCACATCTCTCGCTCTCTCTTCCTTTCTCTCTATTTCTCAATGCAACACTGATCTGTGCATTTTCATTCTAAGTGAATCAACCTTTTGTTTGCTTCAAAGTAAAACAAATAAAATCTATAATATTGAATCCAGGGTTCCTATATCTTTTGACCAATGACTTTTAATTACTTTTCAATGAGTTTAATTGATTTCCAGCTTTTAGTGATTACTACATAAGGTCTAATTTACTGTAATAGAGTTTGCACTCACAAAGAGCAATCTGTAACCAATGAAATATGTCAGAGCTGAGGATAACTAAACATATTTCCGTGTCTTTTCGAGGCCTGAAAATCACAAGTTTAAAATTCCCTGATTTTTCAAGGTTTCCATGAGTGTGGGAACCCTGTCAATCATTTTGGATTTACACTGTGCTAGTAAAACAATAGTGCATAAGGTATTTCTAATGCAAACACAGTAAACAAATAAAAAATCACTAGGACAAAAGGGTCTGGTACCTGATTGTAAGAGTTCACCACAGAGCTTCTCTTCTCGGCTGAGTTTGTGAACCTGTAAACACAGATCTCAGATCAGCTCTTTCAGATGTGGGTGGTCCTTTGGGACAGAATAAGCAGCAATGTGGACCAGACTAACCAAATGGAACAGAGTATTGATCCTCAAAGTGTAGTACGCTCAAAATTAAAACATTTTGTAAGCGGCAAAGTTTTTAAGTGAATAACCACTTACATTTTGGTCTGCTCCTCGCACAATGCCGTTTTATGGCTTCAGAAGACATGGAATATAGCATATTATATGGACCAATTTTACTTCATGGTGCAGGAAATGACCCAAGCTGTATTTGAACTCGGGTTGCAAGCAACCAATAAATCGCAAATATTTCAGTAAATTTAAATTAAAGGTGCACTCAGTAAATTTTGTCTTTTGTCATCTTAGACTTACACTGACACCTAGCGGCTTGGATGCAGCATCATTTAATATCAATAGTTCCCTGTCTGACACTAGGGGTTCGATCTTGAGAGTCCCAATCACATTTGCTTAAAATAGAAAAGGCCAATGAAAATTGGCGAGTGGAATTTGCAAGCCACTCTCCGCCCCGGACATACGGGTATAAAAGGAGATGGCGTGCATCACTCATTCAGATTTTTTCTTCGGAGCCGAATGCATGTGTGTTCGTCCTCTCACTCTTTGCTACGCTGATGGTTTCTTCCGGCGCATATCAGCGGTCACCCTCACACTGTTGAGTGCTGTTTCCCCTGGGCGCTTCGGCAGCCTGAGTCTGCAGGTGCTAAAAGAGTATATTAGAAAGAGTATATTTCCTTCTAAAAGAGCTCGCGCAAACACTTGCCATCTTTTTAAAGATGTCCTTCCGTGTTTGCGCCACTGGATGTGGCTGTTATCTCTCCCCTTCGGATACCCATGAAATCTGCCTTGAGTGTCTGGGGCGGCAGCACGCCAAGGCGGCTTTCGTGGAAGGGTTATGCTCTCATTGCGAGAACATGCCCATGAGAACGTTGCGGTCGCGGCTCACTTCCTTCTTCATGAAGCAAGGAGTCACCGCAGCTGCTCCCCAACCCGGTCCGTCCTGGGCTGACACTCAGCCGGCCGGGTTGGCAAGCACCGCAGGCGATCTGAATGTGGACATGGGAGCGTTTCCATCGGCTCAACCTCTGCGGACCTCCCATCCCCCAGCATGCTTGTTCTGTCCGGACGAGCTGTCATGCAATGCAGGCGGTGTGCCTCAGGGTGGGTTTAATGGGTCGTTCGTGGCTCACGACGAGGATGAGCTTTCGGTCACGGCATCGGAGGGTGGGCTTCTGCTATCGGAAGCGGACGAATCTTCTGAGCTCCCGCCCACAGGTGGTAGAGCACAGGATGAGGTGGAGGCTGAGATGGCAGCCGTGCTTGCCCGGGCGGCTGCGAACATCGGGCTGAAGTGGAACCCTCCACCCTGCCCTGAGCGTTCGTGGCTGGATGATTGGTTTCTGGGCTCAGAGCGTGACTCACGGCCGCACCCGCCCCGGTGCCTTTCTTCCTGGAAGTGCATGAGGAGCTAACAAAGTCGTGGAAGGCACCTTTTACTGCCTGTACATGTTTTGCGGGCTTGTCCACTATGACTACCCTCGATGGCTGAGAGGCTAAGGGATATCTCGAGCTTCCCCAGGTAGAGCGCACCGTAGCTGTGCATTTATGCCCGCAGGGCACAGCCACCTGGTGCGACCGACAAAGGCTCCCTTACAAGGCCTGTAATTTCTCTTCCTCTTTAATGACGAAGGCTTACAAGGCCGCTTCCGCCCTGTATGCCATGGCCATCCTGCAGGTCTACAAGGCCAAGGTGCTAAAAGACCTGCACAAGGGTAGGACTGACCCAGGGCTGATGCAGGAACTGCACATTGTGACCGACCTCGCCTTACATGCAACAAAGGTCAGAGTGCACGCCCTGGGGCAGACGATGACCACGCTTGTGGTCCAAGAGCGGCACCTGTGGCTCAACCTTGCGGAGATGCATGACGCCGAGAAAGTCCACTTTTTTGATGCGCCCACCTCCCAAGGAGGGCTTTTTGGCGACACGTTGAGGATTTTGGCCATCAGTTCTCGACGGTGAGAAAGCAGACCGAGGCAATTAAACACATCCTGCTGCGGCGCGACCCAGCCAACTTCAGGGCACCGAGGTCCCGCAACCCGTCTGCTTCTTGCCAGAGCCATTCCCCTGCGGTGTCGGCCCTGTCTCCTGTACCATCGGAGCCCGCACGCCGGCATCAGAGAAAAAGATTCTCCCACGGGAAGTCGGCTCCACCTGCCTGTCAGCCGGCCCCCAAGAACCCCAGACGGGCTTCGAGGCGGTCCTGACATGGCCCGCCCAGGGATGAGGTGACCGCTCTTGACCGTTCTGGCCCGGGACATCTCTCCAGCCCCGCCATTGCCCCTGGGCCAGCGTGTGGTGAGTATGACATTGCCGAGTGCCCTCTGGGCCTCGGCACCCACATGGTCAATAAATGAGCAGTTTCCTCATTCCCTGGGCCAGCGCAATCACAATGGCCAGGCGCTGGAAGTCTTTCCGGTCAATCCCATTCCCTCGTTCTCCATCGAGAGACAGCCGGTAAACAGGTAAGTGTGCTGGTCTCTGGGGTCGCTCGCCCACCCCAGACACTGGCCACCATTGTGGGCTTGCGGAGTAGCACATCCCCCCTGGGCTGTCTTCCAGGTGGGGCGCCTGCTCTGCCTTGCCGTGAACCACAGTCTTCCCCCTGGTGCTGCTGTCACGGAGACTGGAGGCCTGGTTAGAGCTCTCCAGCCCCTCACGGTGGCTCATTAGGACGCTTCGCCTCGGCTACACGATCCAGTTCGCCAGATGCCCACCCCGGTTCAGTGGCATCCTCTCCACTATGGTGCAGGGCAAGGGTGCCTCCGTCCTTCAGGCGGAAGTTGCCACCCTTCTGGCGAAGGGAGCAATAGAGCCCGTCCCCGTAGCCAAGTTGCGCAAGGGCTTCTACAGCCCTTATTTTATCGTGCCCAAGAGAAGGGGAGGGTCACGCCCAATCTTGCACCTATGTGCCCTGAACAAGGACTTACACAGGCTTCCTTTCAGGTTGTTAATGCAGAAGCACATCCTAGCATCAGTACGACATCAGGATTGGTTTGTGGCCATCGACCTGAAGGACGTGTACTTTCACGTATCGATCCTTCCTCGACACAGACCCTTTCTTCGGTTTGCTTTCGAGGGACAAGCATACCAGTACAAGGTCCTACCCTTCGGTCTGTCCCTGTCCCCTCGCGTCTTTACCAAGGTCGCAGACGCTGCCCTGACCCCGCTAAGGGAGAAAGGCATATGCATTCTCAATTATCTTGATGACTGGCTAATCCTAGCTCACTCACTAGATCTATTGTGTGCACACAGGGATCTTGTGCTTCAGCACCTCGACCAACTTGGGCTTCAGGTCAACTGGGAGAAGAGTAAGCTCTCCCCTGTGCAGAGCTTCTCTTTTCTCGGAATGGAGTTGGACTTGGTCGCTCTCAGGGCACGTCTTACAACCGAACATGCCCAGTCAGTGCTGACCTGCCTGAAGACCTTCAGGCAGAAGATAGCGTTGCCAGTGAAACAATTTCAGAGGCTCCTGGGGTATATGGCATCCTCGGTGGTGGTTCTCCCCCTCGGGTTGATGCATTTGAGACTGCTTTAGCACTGGCTACAGACTCGAGTCCCAAGGTGGGCATGGTGCCACGGCACCCGGTGTGTGACCATCACACCACAGTGCCATCAGACTTTCAGCCCTTGGTCGGACCTGGCATTTCTACGGGCAGGTGTTCCCCTAGAGCAGGTCTCAAGGCACCTCGAACTCAGGCGTAGTGTTCAACGGGCAGGCAGTGTTGGGGCTCTGGACGGGGCCCCGCCTCCATTGGCACATCAACTGCTTAGAGTTGCTGGCAGTATTGCTGGCCCTGAGGAGGCTCCGGCCGTTGATTCAGGGCAAGCATGTGTTGGTCCGAACCGACAACACAGCAACCGTAGTGTACATATACCGCCAAGTCGGCATACGCTCGCATCGCATGTCGCAACTCGCCCGCTGCCTCCTCCTTTGGAGTCAGCAGACCTTGAAGTCTCTGTGAGCCACTCACCTTCCAGGCACCCTCAACCATGCAGCGGACGTGCTCTAATGGCAGGTAACACTCCGCAGGGAGTGGAGACTTCACCCCCACGTAGTCCAGCTGATTTGGGAGAGATTCGGGGAGGCACAAGTAGACCTGTTCACCTCCCAAGACTCCTCTCACTGCCCCCTGTGGTACTCCCTGTCCGAGGCCCAACTCGGCATGGATGCCTTAGCGCACAGCTGGCCTCGGGGGCTACGCAAGTATGCATTTCCTCCTGTGAGCCTCATTGCACAGACTCTGTGCAAAGTCAAGGAGGACGAGCAGCAATTCCAGTTCGTTGCGCCGTACTGGCCCAACCGGACTTGGTTCTCAGATCTGATGCTGCTGAGAGTAGCACCTCCCTGGCGCATTCCCCTGAGGCAGGACCTTCTCACTCAGGGGCAAGGCATGTTCCATCACCCGCGGCCAGACCTCTGGAATCTCCATTTCTGGCCCCTGGATGGGACGCAGAAACCTAGCAGGGGAAGACACACAGAGAAACGCCGCTGGGTCTGTGCTGTCTTTTCTTCAGGAAGGGCTGGAGAAAAGGCTGTTTCCCTCTACCCTGAAAGTGTATGTGGCTGCCATAGCAGCTCACCACGATACACTGGACAGCAATCCCTCATGACAGCGTGACCTGATCAACAGGTTCCTCAAAGGCACGAGGAGATTGAATCCTCCTAGACTGCGCCTGATCCCCTCTTGGGATCTCTCTGTGATCCTACCTGCCCTACAGAGAGCCCCGTTTGAGCCCCTTGAGCAGGCCGAGCTCAGCACTCTGTCTCTGATGTCGGCCCTCCTGGTGGTGCTCACTTCCATCAAGAGGGTGGGGGACCTGCAGGCACTCTCTGTTACCAGCGAATGCCTGGAGTTCGGGCCGGCACACTTTCACGTGATCTTGAGACCCCGGCCCGGTTACATGCCCAAAGTTCCCACCACTCCTTTTTGGGACCAGGTGGTGAACCTGCAAGCGCTCCCTTCAGAGGAGGAAGACCTGGCCATGTCATAGCTGTGTCCAGTTCGTGCCCTGCGCATCTATCTGGACTGCACGCAGAGCTTTAGATGCTTGGAGGAGCTCTTTGTCTATTCTGGAGGACAGCAGAAGGGGAAAGCTGTCTCCAAGCAGAGGTTGGCCCATTGGATTGTGGATGCCATTTCTCTCGCGTACCAGTCTCAGGACTTGCCGTGCCCCTTGAGAGTCTGGGCACACTCCACAAGAGGCGTGGCGTCCTCCTGGGCACTGGCAAGGAGAGCCTCTCAAGCAGACATATGCAGTGCTGCGGTTTGGGCTACGCCCAATACCTTTGCGAGGTATTATAACCTACGCATAGACCCGGTTTCGACCCGAGTGTTACGCGGTAACAGCAGGTAGACCGGGCGGCTGGTTGAGTGTACTGCTTGCATTGCGCCTTTCCCCTTTTTCAAAGATGATAATGTGCGCTTTTTGTCCACAACAGTTCCCCTTACCGGTGAACTCCGGACGCCTCTTTAATTCTTTAGCACCGTCCGGTGATGAACTCGGCAGAGGAGTAACGCCATCAGGCCCAGTACTAGTGCTATTCCCCTTTTCAGGTGAGCCCGTGTGCTTGGGCTCAGTGCTCCATGTATGGTGATTCCCCTTAGGTAATCCCGTATGATGAGTTTCCACTGTTCGGTTTCCCCCTTAGGTGAAATCTGTGTTTCCCCTCGTCAGAGCTTTCTCTGTCTCGGCCACTGTGCTGCGTACCCTCTCTGTAGATAGGGTCCTCCTGTGGTATCATTCCATATATGTACTTCCCCGTTGGTAAGTCCATGTGAGGTATGCTCCACATGTTAACCTCCCTCCGGCAGGATGTGGTCTCCATAGCGCTCTCCTTCCTGGAGAGGGAAGAGCAGTTCCCAGCGCTATTCTAGAAAATGCTCGGCGGGATATTGCTTAACAGCAAATTAAGAAAGGTACCGCCAGTAGCCTACTTGGGTAAGTGCCCTCTCCCCCCTTAACGGGACTAGGGAGATGCCTTAACTAACTCGCTGGAAGGTCACGACATGGTTGAGCGCTCGCTGCGAGGCATGCAGCAGCTTGCCCGTGTCCACTCTTCCGTGCCTCGTGACACAGATCAGCGCCTGCTGCGTTTCCTATAGGAACCCCTAGTGTCACTACATCGACACAACATCGAGTGAGTGACAGACAGGGAACATCTTGGTTACTGATGTAACCTCTGTTACCTGATGGAGGGAACGAGACATTGTGTCCCTCAAGCCGCGGCGCTGAACCTGCCACTGACATGGCCGGGACTCTCTATCGGCTCCTCAGCATAAATCTGAATGAGTGATGCCCGCCATCTCCTTTTATACCCCTATGTCCAGTGCGGAGAGTGGCACGCAAATTCCATTCGTCAATTTTCATTGGCCTTTTCTATTTTAAGTAAAGGTGATTGGGGCTCTCAAGATCGAACCCCTAAAGTCACTACATCGACACAACGTCTCGTTCTCTCCATCAGGGAACAGAGGTTACATCAGTAACCAAGACGTTTTCAGTTTCAGATGCCATTGTAGAAAAATCAGCCATGATTACTTTAATCAATGAGTGAAAGTGTCAAATAACAGGATGGTTACTGAGATTAAGCGAGTAGTATTCGGCTGGTCATGTGATTCTAACATGGCAGCCCCCATGTGTGGACCCTCTCCATGTAGAATAAAACAGCTTTTATTAGGTTACTTATATGACTGGAGTCTTCATTTTAATGTGATTTAATGATTTCCTACATACATTACAAAATTACAGTTTGTGTCTTTAGGAGTTAAACTTTTTTAATGAGGAAAAAAATTCTGAGTGCACCTTTAAATTAATTTGTATTTAAATTAAGTATAAATTAAGTGTATGTGTCATTGGAAATGTCCAATGAATAAAGCAACAGCTATTTCACACATGCGTCTGTGTGTCTCGTTCTCGCAGAGCATACTGATCGGCAGCTGCAGTTAATGCTAGAACTATCAGCTACAGTTAATGCTAGAACTATCAGCAGGGTTTAGACCTGAGCCTGTGGAGGTTATTAATAACCCCGACGCCTGGTTGGCTCCCTGACAATAACCTGTCAAGATGGATAGTTCAGCATAGCTAACACTTCTGCCCGTTGCTGCCCCCATGGGCCCTGCACACTCACAAATTTGGCGCTAATTTGAGAGCTCTATTAATAGGGGAACATTACATTAGCTGAGTCAACATATATTGGATACCGATTGTTTGAAAGCAATAGAGCTGGAATTTTATAAAGTTGCATCTGAATCATAATGAAAACATTACCTAAAAGCAAATTAGTAACATACCTGTCTATGGTTGTCACTATAAGCCCTCTTGATGGACACAAAATGGCGGATTTTCCTGGAAGGTGAAAAAACAAAATGTATTAAGAACACATGGTTTGCATTTAAATGATTTAGCCTTCTATCCCTGAAAATGTATTCATATTAGTACTAGTACAGACAAGAAGAAACTGCTTTCGCAACAATTTATTTGTCTTTTTTGACGATCATGTGACTTACCCTCCTTGGCCAATCACAGGAGTGATTCTCACATATTGCTGAATACTGTCACCAGACTTCTTCCGTGAGAAACAGACCCCCTGCCATTCCTAAACCCCCCCACCCCACACACATTGAAAAAAAAAGAAAGTATTTTTCAGACCCCATTGGGAAAGTATTATTACACTTATAAAAGGTGGTACACAGCTTATTAAAGTGCAGCATTATAGTACTGGTTAATTCTGACACTCATTAATGTATATTGCTCTGTGACTGGCTGACCTTTCCTTTCTTGATGCAGGTGTTGATGGTGTCCAGCAGGTCGGCGCTGTTTTTGTCACTCTTGGGCAGTTCGGTCAACTCTTTACCAATCAGCTCTCCTTTGTGGTAGCCCATCATCTTTTCAAATGCTGGATTTACATACTAAACACACACATTTAAAAAAAATGATTAAACTGACAGTAGATCAATTAGTACTACTGTAAAAAAAACAACAACATAATGTACACTATTATTTTGTACTCTAGCACTGAGATAGGATTTTGTTACAATTCCTAACCAATACATTGATGACAATTATATGTATGTAATATAGCATTCATATAATTTAGATTTAATTAAGTATCGATATTTTAATTTGTTTTTGGTTTTCATAATAAATGCAACATTTGAAGAACATTGCATGATATTCTTAATGGTAAAATTTGCTATAGTGCATCTGCATAGATCTGAGATGCTCTGCGTAGATTTAAACAATGGTGGTTCACTTTAGTTTACGGAATTCCCTATTTCCTCTGCCAAGCACTCTACTGCATAAAGGGGCAGTCCTTATAAGGATGTCACTTTGAAACAAAGTGATACAAAGGGGCAAATTCACTAATCAGTTGCGTGGTATTTCAACGCAAAAACTTATTCCGGGTTCAATACAAGTTAAGCTCAAATCAACAGCATTTATGGCATAATATTGATTAATGCAAAAAAATAATTTCAACTTAATTTCCTCCTTTTCTTTAGAAAAGCAGAAATAGAGGTTACAGTGAGGCACTTGCAATGGAAGTGAATGGGGCCAATTTTTTAGGATTTGAATGCAGAAATGTAAAGCTTATCATTTTTATTAAGGCATTTACATTAATACTTCTGTTAAAACTTGTGCATCATTTGAGCTGTAAATTTTTTTAAAGGCATTACATCAGCATAGTAACAAAGTTGTAAAACTGGATATAACTTTACATAAAAAAGGTTAATAAGCTATATTATCACACTAAAATCCTGTTAACACTCATATTAGCTGCATTTCCATCCAACTATTTTTATGCGCATTTTGAAAATGTGCATAAGATATCCTGAATGGAAACGCATGACATCCGAATAAACTCTCAAAATTTTCACAAAATTTAATGCACTATGAGGAGGTGGATTTTCTAGAGTTTCGCATTAGTTAAAATGCACATTAAAGTGATGGAAACGGCTTATTCGCATGAACGATGTTGTGTCATGACCATTTGTAATGCGTGATGGCAATGCGCTCGTCGGATGGTATATGTGTAAGAGCTTGACGTGACTGGCTCAACGAACGGCCTGACCGTGGCACACAATTCTTCAACCATAGCCCTGGTTAGTCAAAAGTGCCCAGATTCTCAGTAAAATGGGTCCTCACAATCCACCAGAACTTTTGAGTGTGGCACTCCCAGGTATATGGCTCTCATTATGTGCGCTTATTCTGCAACGTCTTCTGGCAGCATTTAAGAACATAATGAACAATTGCTTTATTACAGCAAATACAATTCTCCCCAAAGCAAAGAGGTCGTTCAGCTGCTCCATGACA
This sequence comes from Myxocyprinus asiaticus, assembly GCF_019703515.2. Classification (NCBI taxonomy): domain Eukaryota; kingdom Metazoa; phylum Chordata; class Actinopteri; order Cypriniformes; family Catostomidae; genus Myxocyprinus; species Myxocyprinus asiaticus. Next base: position 6,322,505 of record NC_059381.1, read on the forward strand.
AAAATGACAGGCTCCCTCAAGATAATGCGCATTTACAGTTCATGGAAACACGCAATGTTTCGCATTTTCTTTAGTCGAATTTTCAGAAATGTGCATAAAAATGCTAAACATTTAGATGGAAACCCAGCTATTGTTTATGTCCTCTGACTATACTTTTGAAACAGATTGGCCCCATTCACTCCCATTGTAAGTGCCTCACTGTAACCCATATTTAACTTTTTTAAAGAAAAGGAGGGACAAGTCAAAATATTTTTTTGGTACTCAACATTATGACACAAATACTATCAATTAAAGTTAACTTGTATTGAACCCGGAATATTCATTATAGCAGGCAGAATCAGTGCTGAAATAACATTGCATCATGAGTATTTAACACAAACAAACCTACTTTATATGTGCCCATTATTGATTCTGCTTTATTCACAAAACTCTTGCCTGGCACCATTAACATCATGCTATTACCGCCTGAGGAAAGCAGGTGGTAAACTAATAAATGCTATAGCGTTCAGAACTAGCCCGCAAAATCGGAATTATGCTGTGCAATCTGCATCGAGTTTGCGGCCGCGTTTGCGCCGTTACCTGATTTGCATAATTATTTTAGTGAATCAAGTGCTAAACCAGCACGGTCAGCACATGCAAATAAACAGCGCTTTTACCAGCCACAATTCTTTCTCAATGAATTCCCCAGCATTACATCGTCTTAATGACATGTAAGCAAAGTCCAATTGGAAATTCAGCTTGGATCCCAAAACTCACTTGTATGACACGATCTTCACTGCTGATCTCTACAGCTTCCTGACACTGTTCTAACGCAGTAAACACTGAGTTACAAGCCCTGCAAGAACAGCAACACGAACAAATGTTAAAGGTTTTGTGACTTTCACACCAGTGTAGTCTTCAGTTCAGGAATTAAAGTTAATGTTTTGGGACTTACCTTAGTTTGAACTGAGCGCGCACCTCGCCATGCTCTAACTGGATTAACTCATTATAGCACGCTGATACACTGCTGTTCTCCACATACCTCTGAGAGAGAGAGAGAGAGAGAGAGAGAGAGAGAGATACAGTATCTGTTTCTTACATCGTTGCATATAGCAGAGGTTCTCAACCAGTTTTGCTTCAGGGCTCAGATTTTACATTGGACATCAAGTGGCAACCCAACACAATACAAAAATGGTTATATTATAACTTTGGGTATTCAGGTATTATAAACCTCCTTAAGTTGAGTGGACATGTGTAGTATCTGTTTCAGAGTAACGTGGAGTAAAATACTCACTCTGGAGAAGCCAGCAGAGAGAAGAGGGAGAACAGATGGCTCTTCCTGATCAGTGGGACTGAGAAAGAGAGAGAGGAAGAACATGATGGCAGCACGTAACACATGGATAATGGATCAGTGTGTTTTGAGTTTATCTGAGGTCTTACATTTGTGGCACCACTGCTAAAACGACTGTGTGCTCAGAAGGCTTGGTCACTCGAATCATCCTAATCAATAACACACAAGGCAAACATTACAATTACACAAACATGACAAAATCATATAAATAGATATATTAAAGTACACAGCAATATATGAATATAACTCCTCAAGGAAGTTTAAAGGAATGATCCAGGTTTAATGCAAGTCAAGGTCTATGTACAGCATCTGTGGTATAATGTCTTTTACAACAGAAAATTATTTTTGATTCGACTCTCTGTTGAACTTACAACTGAAGTCTAAGGGCCGGGGTAAAGTACTCTAGAGGTTTTAAAAAGTAATTTTTCTTCAAGCATTTATTTTAATTCTTCTGTACCATTTTTTATTTTATTTTTTTCTGTTAAGGCTGTTCTGTGCCTGGTCAAAATTTTGTGTAAGACCCAATGCCGCATAAAAGCTAGCCTAAATTAAGTCTGGTCTGACCCACATCAGCCCATAGTATCAAAGGCAGTTCTGATGCTTCTTTGTTCCTGTGTAAATGAAATGTAGCAGCAGAGCAGCCTTAGACTTTGTTGTTGTCATCATAGAGCATATATTTCATAAATTATAGTTTAATATTTAAAATAATAATTTCATCTTTTCATTTAATATTTCTATATTCATCATTTTATATGTGAAAGATTAATCTCAAAATATTATTTATGCAATTCTAATTGCTGTGTAAATACACTGTAAAAAAATTCAGTTATATTTATGGTAAAATATCGGCAGCTGTGGCAGAAATGTACTGTAAAAAAATACAATGACCAAGTTTCTGGGCTTTACAGGCTATCATTTTGATGCCTGTATATTTTACAGTTCACTACTGTTTATATTATTAAATTATATAAATGTAATATACAAAGCTTCTGGAACTACAAAAGTGTGCTTTTCACTTTCAAATGTATGTTAATCACTGTAGTGACTACAAAAGGCCACATGATGACTTAAAGTTCATTAAGAGTGGCCCTTGCAGGAGCAATAATTAATACACGTAGAGATAATGCACAATGTTACTCACACAAACACAAAACACCATCAGGGTAACACATGTGATGCAATAAACATGAACAAAACTACAAAATATAACACCCCAAAGGACATAACTGGATTTAAAAATAAGAAACATAACTATTCCCATAAAATATAATGAAATGTGATGGGTCATGCGGGGACTTCTGGGAATGCTAGATTATTGTTTTTCACTGTAACTTTAACAATAGTGTATTGATAACACAGTATTACATGTATTCTCCTGTTAAACATACAGTTGTGCTCAAAAGTTTGCATACCCTTGGAGAACTGGTAATATATGTACCATTTTTAAAGAAAACATGAGTGAGCAGGCAAAACACATTTCTTTTATTTCTTATGGGATTCATATTCAACTGTAGGTTATAACAGAATAGCACAATCATAAAACAAAACATGGCAACAAAGAAAAAAATGAAATGACCCCTGTTCAAAAGTCTGCATACCCTTAGTTCTTAATACTGTGTATTGCCCCCTTTAGCATCAATGACAGCATGCAGTCTTTTGTAATAGTTGTCTATGAGGCCCCAAATTCTTGCAGGTGGTATAGCTGCCCATTCGTCATGGCAAAATGCCTCCAGGTCATGCAAAGTCTTTGGTCGTCTTGCATGAACTGCACGTTTGAGATCTCTCCAGAGTGGCTCGATGATATTAAGGTCAGGAGACTGTGATGGCCACTCCAGAACCTTCACCTTCTTCTGCTGTAACCACTGGAGGGTCAACTTGGCCTTGTGCTTAGGGTCATTGTTGTGCTGGAAAGTCCAAGAGTGTCTCATGTGCAGCTTTCATGCAGAAGAATGCAAATTGTCTGCCAGTATTTTCTGATAACATGCTGCATTCATCTTGCCATCAATTTTCACAAAATTCCCCATGCCTTTAGAGCTCACACATCCCCAAAACATCAGTGAGCCACCACCATGCTTCACAGTGGGGATGGTATTCTTTTCACTATAGGCCTTGTTGACCCCTCTCCAAACATAGCACTTATGGTTGTGACCATAAAGCTCTATTTTGGTCTCGTCACTCCAAATTACAGTATGCCAGAAGCTGTGAGGCGTGTCAAGGTGTTGTCGGGCATATTGTAACTGGGCTTTTTTGTGGCATTGGCACAGTAAAGGCTTCTTTCTGGCAACTCGACCATTCAGCTCATTTCTGTTCAATTATCGTCGTATTGTGCTCCTTGAAACAACCACACCATCTTTTTCCAGAGCAGCCTGTATTTCTCCTGAGGTTACCTGTGGGGTTTTCTTTGTATCCCGAACAATTCTTCTGGCAGTTGTGGCTGGAGTCTTTCTTGGTCTACCTGACCTTGGCTTAGTATCAAGAGATCCCCGAATTTTCCACTTCTTAATAAGTGACTGAACAGTACTGACTGGCATTTTCAAGGCTTTGGATATCTTTTTATATCCTTTTACATCTTTATAAAGTTCCATTGCCTTGTTACGCAGGTCTTTTGACAGTTCTTTTCTGCTCCCCATGGCTCAGTATCTAGCCTGCTCAGTGCATCCACGTGAGAGCTAACAAACTCATTGACTATTTATACACAGACACTAATTGCAATTTAAAAAGCAACAGGTGTGGGAAATTAAACTTTAATTGCCATTTAAACCTGTGTGTGTCACCTTGTGTGTCTGTAACAAGGCCAATCGTTCAAGGGTATGTAAACTTTTGATAAGGGCCATTTGGGTGATTTCTGTCATCATTATGATTTAAAAAGGAGCCAAACAACTATGTGATAATAAATGGCTTCATATGATCACTATCCTTAAATAAAAGATGATCAGTCATATTTTCAAAATCAATGCCAAAATTTCACAATTTCTGCCAGGGTGTGCAAACTTTTGAGCACAACTGTAATATAGATTTGGTAACACTTTATTTTACAGTGTCCTTCCTATACATATTACATGTACTGACTATAGTAATAACAGAAAATTATGCATAATTACAAGCAACTAACCCTAAACCAAACCCTAACCCTAAACCTACAGTAAGTACATGTTGTTAATTAATATTACTCAGTACTTACTTGTGTAATTACACTGTAACAAGGGTACTGTAAAATAAAGTGTGACCATACATTTTTACCTTAAATTATACATTTTACATTCTTTTACCGTTTAAGTTATGGATATTTTTTACAATGTGCATTTCAGTTATGACAACTCTCGGAAAGATTTAGCATGTTAATGTGGGTCTTGGCGGACTAGATAGCAAGTATTGAGACTTGCTACTACTAGAACATACACAGACATACAGAGTTAAACATATGGAAATGTTGCATCAAGCATGTATGACATGCTGCTGCACAATTAGACTAGAGGTAGACCGATATATCAGTTTCACCGATTAATCGGTTAAACCGATAGTTCCTTTTTGGAACTATTGGTTATCAGCAAAAATCTCTGCCGATAGTTGCTGATAGTTTTAATTTTATTCCTCATCAATAAACCTCATCTTGTGAAATATATATACACTGGCAGCCAAAAGTTTGGAATAATGTACAGATTTTACTGTTTTAGAAGGAAATTGGTACTTTAATTCACCAAAGTGACATTCAACTGGTCACAAAGTATAGTCAGGACATTACTGATGTAAAAAACTGCACTATCACTATTTGAAAAAAGTAATTTTTGATCAAATCTAGACAGGCCCCATTTCCAGCAGCCATCACTCCAACACCTTATCCTTGAGTAATCATGCTAAATTGCTAATTTGGTACTAGAAAATCACTTGCCATTATATCAAACACAGTTGAAAGCTATTTTGTTCGTTAAATGAAGCTTAACATTGTCTATGTATTTGTTTTTGAGTTGCCACAGTATGCAATAGACTGGCATGTCTTCAGGTCAATATTAGGTCAAAATGTCAAAAAAGAAACAGCGTTCTCTAGAAACTCATCCGTCAATCATTGTTTAGAGGAATGAAGGCTATACAATGCTTGAAATTGCCAAAAAACTGAAGATTTCATACAAAGGTGTACACTACAGTCTTCAAAGACAAAGGACAACTGGCTCTAACAAGGACAGAAAGAGATGTGGAAGGCCAGACGTACAACTAAACAAGAGGATAAGTACATCAGAGTCTCTAGTTTGAGAAATAGACGCCTCACATGTCCTCAGCTGACAGTTTCATTGAATTCTACCCGCTCAACACCAGTTTCATGTACAACAGTAAAGAAAAGACTCAGGGGTGCAGGCCTTATGGGAAGAATTGCAAAGAAAAAAACACTTTTGAAACAGAAAAACAAAAAGAAAAGGTTAGAGTGAGCAAAGAAACACAGACATTGGACAACAGATAATTGGAAAAGAGTGTTATGGATCTTAACCCCATTGAGCTTTTGTGGGATCAGCTAGACCGTAAGGTGCATGAGAAGTGCCCGACAAGACTACAGGAAGTGTGGGGTGAAATGTCTCCTGTATCTGGACAAACTGACAGCTAGAATGCCAAGGATCTGCAAAGCTGTCATTGCTGCACATGGAGTATTTTTTATGAGAAATCTTTGAAGTAGTTTAAGAAGTTCTGTAATTTTTTTTCAAATTGTAATAGTAATTTTTCATGTTATTAATGTCCTAATCAGTTGATCTTTCTATAAGAGCAAAATCTGTACATTATTCCAAACGTTTGGCCACTATATATATATATATATATATACACACACACACACACACACACACACACTCACTGGCCACTTTATTAGGTACACCTGTACATCTAATTGATCATGAGATTATCTAATCAGCCAATTGTGTGGCAGTAGTGCAGTGCATAAAATCATGCAGACATGGGTCAGGAACTTCAGTTAATATTCACATCAACCATCAGAATGGGGGAAAATGTGATCTCAGTGATTTCGACGGGCTGGTTTGAGTATTTCTGTAACCGCTGATCTCCTGGGATTTTCACGCACAACAGTCTCTAGAGTGTAAAGAGAATGATGCAAAAAACAAAAAAACATCCAGTGAGCAGCAGTTCTGTGGGCAAAAACGGCTTGTTAATGACAGAGGTCAGAGGAGGATGGCCAGACTGGTCCAAGCTGACAGGAATGTTACAGTAACCCAAATAAACATGTGTTATAACAGTGATATGCAGAAAAGCATTTCTGAACGTACAACACATCAAACATTGAGGCGGATGGGCTACAACAGCAGAAGACCCCTCCGGGTACCAGTACTGTCAGCTTAGAACAGGAAACTGAGGCTGCAGTGGGCACACCAAAAAGGCTCACCAAAACTGGACAGTAGACGATTGGAAAAACAACGCCTGGTCTGACAAATCTAGATTTCTGCTGAGGTAGGCCCACTGCAGCCTCAGTTTTCTGTTCTTGGCTGACAGAAGTGGAACCCAACATGGTCTTCTGTTGTTGTAGCCCATCTGCCTCAAGGTTCAACATGTTGTGCATTTTGAGATGCTATTCTGCTCACTACAGTCGTACAGAGTGGTTATCTGAGTTACCGTATCCTTTCTGTCAGCTCGAACCAGTCTGGCCATTCTCCTCTGAATTCTGTTATTAATAAGCTGTTTTCACCCACATAACCGCCGCTCTCTGGATGGTTTTGTTTTCACACCATTCTGAGTAAACTCTAGAGACTGTGCGCGTGAAAATCCCAGAAGATCAGCAGTTACAGAAATACTCAAACCAGCCCGTCTGGCACCAACATTCATGCCACGTCCATATCACTGAGATACATTTTTTTTCCCATTCTGATGGTTGATGTGAACATTAACAGAAACAGAAAAAAGTTCAAAGAACCCATCAGCTTGCCCCATTCAGAGTTTCATGTAATTGCTTTTATCGCCCAATATCGATGAATGACTTTCTGTGGAAATCAACAAAATGCTACAGAGCTGAACTTGTCTTGTACTTGGAGCATTCCTTGTAAATCTAAATATACTGTACTATACTATACTAAATATAATACTGTGTATGTATATATATATATATATATATATATATATATATATATATATATATATATATATATATATATATATATTATATACTGTATATACACTACATTAGAGAGGACAACTCTCTCTCTCACATCTCAGTAACTACACAAAGACTCTAACACACACACAGACACATAGACATCTACTAGAGAAAGAAATAGTGCTTTGGCAACTACTAGATATGCGGAGAGCTGCCAACTTTGAGAGTGTCTGTTTGTGTGTACATGCATTTAAACCTCTGTGATAGTGTTGATACTTTCTCTCCATGTAAGAGAGTAAAATAGCTAGACAGAAAAGAGAGAGAAAATGATAGATGGAGTTGACTGAACCCACCGGCAGACAGCTTCGGCCTCAAAGTAGTGCGAGTGCCGCCCGTCAATGATGATGATCTCGTGGTGTTTATCCAGGAAACACTCCACGGCAGACTCAGCTGTTCGTGCGATGTTACACCTGAATCCCGCCCGCTCACACGCCCACCAGAACGCATCGCTCTGACTGTCCTCTTTAGCGAACACCAGTAACACCTGAGCGAGAGAGACAGAGAGAAAGAGAGTCAGAAAGAGAGAGATGGTGTTGGTGAGTGCATGTGAAAGGTCAATAGTCTTTCATCCTGTTCAGTGTTGTGTAACCATGGAGCAGCAATGTGAAATTCCACATGGTCCAGGTCGATCAGGACACCTTTGTCGCCATTACCTCGCCCGGGAGGCCCATTCTGCACCTTCTCATGTCTACCTTCAGGGGGCGGAGTGGCCTTACCCAAACCCGCTCTGTCACACGCTAACTTGCATGACCATTTCTATTGACACATAAAACTGCATAAATCTGATGCTACACAATCAAAATATATCAATGCTTAAATAGTACTGACTCAACGTGATTGTCTCTAAAATCCCCAACTAAGCTTAGGAATGGGGATAGTTCACCCAAAAATGACAACCGTCATTATTTACTCACCCTCATGTGGTTCCAAACCTGTATGATTTGTTTTCCCCTCATGGAACACAAAGGAGATATTTTACAGAATGTTTACACTGCTCTTTTCCATACAATGAAATGTTTGAATGTGCAACTTATAAATTCCATGACTTTTCAGTATATAAAGACTTAAATTTTGTTCCATTCCTCAAACCTGTCGTATGTCTTCAGAAGTCTTGAATCCAACCTGGTCTCATAGAATCACGTTACTATACCAACATTTTTGCAAAAGGATTTTTACATGGCTCATTGTATTGTGGTAGCTTCCTGGTAAAATGAACACTAGAGGCACTACAACAACGACTTTTATGCCCTTTCACACAAATCTCAAGTAAAACGTCATTTTTTCAGTTCATAAACTCTTACTTTTCACCCTGTTCCTCATACAATGCTTTCTTATGACATCAAAGCATTTCCACTATAGTGCATGACTTGTGAGGCGATGCATTTTAAGTCAAGTCATTTTTATTTGTATAGCACTTTTCACAAAACACATCATTTCAAAGCAGCTTTACATTTTAACATTTGCATTACATAACCAACTACATTTATAAGCTTGTTCAGGCACAATCAAATTGCGTGGTAGCTCAACTGATAGAGAGTCGCACTTGCCATGCAAAGGATCCCACATGAGTTGACAAGTGAGTTGACACGTGAGCTGAAAGTGTCATTGAAGCACCACAAAGTGATGTAGTTGCTTCGGCAATTGCGCTTTTCATTTCACATTTGCTTTTTATGACACTATCGGTTAGGTTTACATTTAAGGTTTAGGTTAGGGTGGTAGGTTTTTGTTTATTTATTTAAAACTCGATAGAGCATTAACCTTAAAAAAACCTCATCTCTTTGTGAGAAAATTTTACTTGCTTTTAGTGCCATACTGGCTGCTGCAATGGAACTGCAATGGAACTGCTGCAATATGAGTAATGAACCGCATTATATCATTTTGCCATTTTTGAGCTTGACAGTCCCTGGTTTTCATTCACTTTCATCATAAGGAAAATAGCTTCTACTTTTGTTTCACTGAATAAAGAAAGTCACATGGGTTTGGAAACGACATGAGGGTTAGTAAATGATGACATAATTTTCCTTTTTGGGTGAACTATCCTTTTAAGTAATCATACCACACTCAAAGAGCTTTGAAAACAGTTCACTGCCACCCCTCTCATTCCACAGTTCAACAGAGCTGAAATGTACGTTTTTGCTTGTGTGTGTGTGTGTGAGTGAGTGATTTATTTAGGCCACTGTCCGTTCTAACGAGGCCATAGACAGGTTCAGTCTGGGCTAGTGTGTGTTTGAGGCCCCTGCTGATTCAGCAACCTTCACACACACACACGCACGCACGCACGCACGCACTAACGCATGCACACGTTTGCTCTGCAATCTAAATTGAGATATAACATAGACTTCTACTGTTTTTATATAATGCTAACTATAATTACTATAAACTAATGCTAACAGAAAACTTTTTGCATTATTATCATTTTTAAATTCATTATTTAATTTATGTATGAATCTTTTCTTTTTTTTTTTTTTTAAACGAGGACATCCCAAAATGTCCCCAAAGGGAGGTTTTGTATGATTTAGCTTACTTTTGGGTGCAAATTTGTCCCCAAACTATAGCTAAAGCCAAGCTTACACTACGCAACTTGCAATCGGCGCCCTGTGACTCACAGTCATTTTATTCGTCATGCTGGTGCGAACACCTTAGGACTATAGTGTATCAACTGCACTAGAGCTAGGCCGATATATCGGTTTTACCGATTAACCAGTGCTGATAGTTTCTTTTTTTTTTTTTTGGCATTTAATCCTCATTTCTTTATTCTTCAACAACAACAACAACAAAAACTCATCTGGTGAAATTATATATATACAGTTGCAATCAAAATTATTCAACCCCCCTGCACAGCACTACATTCTGGTGATGTGAATTAAAACACATCAACTAAAACCTCAGTAAACAAAGTAAGATTTTAATACACATTTGAGTGATTTTGAGAACAAAGTTCAGTTTACCCAAATTTTAAAATAAAAAATAACTAATTCTCTCCACAAATGTCATGTCAAAAATATTCAACCCCCAAAGTCAATCATTTGTGGAGCATCCTTTATCCTTAATAACAGCAAATAAATGTTTCAAGTAAGTGTTCTCAGGCTTCGGACACCTCTCTATTAGAATTTGTATACATTTCTCATGAGCAAAAGCTTTCAGCTCATTGACATTCTTTGGTTTCTGTGCTGCCACTGCTTCCTTGAAATCCCAACAAAGGTTTGCAATGGGATTTTAATGATGGACTATCCCTGAACCACATTTTGGACAACTTGGATGTATCCTTGGTTTTATTGTCTTAATGGAAAGTCCAGTGATCTCCGAGCTTCAATTTACACACTGAAGGCATCACATTTTTCATGCCAAAATGGCCTGATACCTGAAAGAATCCATGGTGTCAGTCACATAGTCAGGATAGCCGTTTCCTGCAGCCGCAAAACACCCCCATAACAGGACTGACCCACCTCCATGGTTGACTGTGGGGATGATGTCGTTCTTGTCATCACCTTGTCATCTTACTCCAGACGTACTGCTGACCCATGGGTCTAAAACTCATTTTCAGTTTAGTGTCATACGTCTATAAAACCTTCTTCCAGTACTCCACAGTTCTTTCCTACTTCTTTCCTATTACTTTTTAAATATTCAAGTCAACATTTTCCTTGGTGAAGTTTTGCTTTCTTCCACACCCCAAGAAGGTTACTGTTGTACCATATTTAAAAAATGTATGAATGGTGCTACCAACTTTGTCTATTGGAAATTGAAGTGCCTTCAATTTTAAATTCTATTGAATTTTAGCCATGACCTTTCTTGTGTAATGAAATAATCTCTTCTATTAGCTTTTGAGTCAACTTATTTTTAATTGCATTTTTTTGCATAGAAATACATTTTTGCTTACAACGCTAAACGTACATTTTTAAAACTTAAATAAGTGCCATTGCAGATTGATGACTTAATTTTGTTTTAAAACAATTACTTGTGTAGACTTACATATTTAAGAAACAGCTACATGCAATAGGGGTTGAATAATTATGACATGGCTGTATTTTTAAAAAATCCTGCTATTTACAAATATTAGGTTATATATTCACACTATGAATGTGTCACTCAACTGATATAGATGTAAAGTTTAAAAATTCTGGGTCATCAGAAAAGCTTACCTTTGTAAATCCTTACTGTCTTGGGGGGGTTGAATCATTTCGATTGCAACTGTATATATATATATATATATATATATATATATATATATATATATATATATATATATATATATAACTCTTCATCTGGTGAATATATAGGCTTTAAAAAGCTTAATTTGTATATGGAGTATAGTAACGAAGCCAAGTTTCAATCATTTATAAAATAAAACGCCCTGGTGATTTTCAAGCTTTCTTTTATATTTAAAAGCCCCATGTTGTGCACCAAATCTTATTGTTTTCTGGTTAGTATTGGAAGTTTGGTTGCACAATAAACAGCCTTTTGGATTTTATTCATTTTGGCTCTTGTAGCCTCAATATCTGAGCCATCATAGTAAGAAAAGACTAGTTTTTTAAGTTTTCTTATTGGCCGATTAAAGTTTAGAGCTGAATTCTGAGTTATTTTAGTGCAGTACCTGTTATTGAGCTTCAAATGTGTGTGCTGCTCATATCTGTGTCCCTACTGTACATGTTCATACAGTCATTTTTTTAACATTTTCAGATCATACCAAATGCATCTTAAAATTAAGATAACAAAATTAATTCACAAACTCACGCATTTATTCTTGAGAACATGTCAACAAACATGAAAGAACAGCTCGCAACCATGTTGCTATTTGGAAACATAAGAACAACAGCTGAAAATAATAAAAACAGTGGGTAGGGAGATGTTAATGATGTTTTATTTTATTTTCTAATATCTTGTCTTCCGCTTCCTAATACCTTGCCCTCCTCTTGTGATCTTTCTATATTTCATTGGCTGTAGCTCATTGTTGGTCTTTCGCTCGTCGGGACAGTGCACACACCTGAAGACAGGACGTCTAGATATCAAGCTGGTTTGAAATCTGCCGTAGCGTCTGGGACTAGTCTCGGCATGTTGCAGGAGTGCGCATACAACAAGACCGTTCGACATGAGGCCCAAGATTTCTCATCGCAGACTCAAAACATCAAAGAAGACGAGCTTATAAAACACACACACACACACACACACACACACACACACACACACACACACACTTTTAGACTACACTTCAGACACAAAGTTGAGAGACTACCAAACCCTGTAAATGTATTGAAATACTCCTGTTCAGTGTATGTGTGTGTGTGTGTCTGTTTTATAAGTCAATAGCTAAATTAAATTCAAGACCTTAAAAGGATGACAGGTGATTCATTTAAAAAATCAGTTTTGATTGATTCTCTGTTACATCAGTTGCACAAAGAGTCTACATAGAGATTACATAGACCTCCTGAATTTACCTTGACAAATGTCAGGCAGTCATTAGGTTAATGCTACACACAACAATTTCTCCTTACACAATTTCACATTTAGGTAACCATAATTCCCACTAATACCACACACACACACACACACACACACACACACACACACACACACACACACACACACGATAATCTCTGTGTCAATCCTGTGAGACAGCTCAAGATTATTCTGGGGTCCTGACTGAGTCACTGTAAGGTCTTAGGTGCCTGACTGTTTGCCATACTTCAGAAACAGGAAGTAGCAGCAATGACAATAATGCACTTTGAAGTCACAGGACAGAGGCTCATTTCAGAGACTCGTGAAATCATAAAGCATCACTATACAGGCTCTGCATTAATTCAATATGATGTCACAAGGATATTCCATAACAGCAAGGTCAATATGAGATTACACAACATTACCACACAAATCCTATTGGTGCATTATGATGTCTCAGGGACATTCCACAGGTCAAGATATTGATGACACAAGTTCCACAAAGTGAAGGCTTGCAATTATCAATTATATAATATAATGAAAACTGCTAGAAACTTATATTGGGATTTTAGTCATATAACAGATCGCTGCACGTTCTATATGAGATCATAATGTATCTGAGCTTTACTGCCTTGCTTAAAGGAATACTCCAGGTTTAACACAAGTTAGGCTCAATCAAAAGTATCTGTATTGATTTTTACTCCACCCTCGTTTGATGGTGGTTACAGTAAGGCACTTGTGTATTGGGCCAGTCCAAACATTGAAACACACTGTTTCAAAAGTACAGCCGCAAGATGTAAAAATGATGTGTTAACTAACCTTATAAGTGTAGTTAACTCCAATACTACAACTTTGTTGCCATGACAACATAGCGCTGGTAAACCCTGTAAGCGATTATATCATACAAACATTATGTTAACATGTACAGTATAGTTTACGTCTTATGGCTATACTTTTGAAACAGTGTGTATTTGACTGTTTATGGACTGTCCCCATTTACTTCCATTGTAAGTGCCTTATTGTAACTGCGATTGTTTTTTTGTTTTTTTGTGGTAAGCAACATTATGTTACAAACGCAGTGATTAAGCTTATCTTGTATTGATCCTGAAATATTCCTTTAAATACACTGATTATGCAAGATAAACTCTCAGTAATTTGCCAAATGAATATATACACCCTTTGTTTAACCAGCCCAAATCATTAACCACTAAACTAAGCCTAAGTAAAGTCATCCAGGAAAACACCTAAACAGAAGCACATGCATCTATTTTCCAGCTACAATTTCAAAAGCCACACATGCATTTGCTCAAAGACTAAACATAAGGACTAGATAGACTTTACCTGTATGGGCTCCTGACTCAGACGCATCGGCCCCAAACGCTCTTCTGTAGCAGACACCTGAGACAGAGGGATAGATGTTGCATGTTGTAGGAATTAGAATGAAAAAGAAACAGTTAAAATGCATCCAATTTTTTACCATCTCTGATCCCTGTAGCAACATTCTGGCATTTCTGTCCTGTTTTTAATCATGCATTGTTGGTACATTCGTTTGAAAGTTTCCTCTTTGATTCCAGATCAAGAGTACAATCGTTTACACAAACTATACAAGACAAACAACTTCAGTCCAGTGAAGATATAATGTACTACAGATTGCATTAATGTAATCTGATCGCAGGCAAAATGTAGCCATCCTGTTCAGCGCAAACTCCACCCCGAGAGATTTATCCGGATGTGGTATGTGCAGTCAAAAAGTAAAAGTTGTGTTTTTAAAGTGTTGTCCAAACGTTGCTGAGACATTGCACTGATAGAGAACAGGTGGCTTAAAAGCGTCATCCACTTTAACACTACACATAAGCTTCTCAGCAGGAGTCACACACCGTCTAACACACACACACACACACACACGTACAAAAAATCCTTCATAGGCTAAACATAGATCATAATCAGAATAAAAGCAGTGCACATAATACACATACAATTTTGTGATGACAAAAGAAACAAGTGAAGCTATTTACACACACACACACACACACAAACACCACAAAAACCTATTGTTAATCTGTATCTTTGTCTTGCTTTCCAGTAAAATATCTAAACATGATCATCATTAAAACAAGATTAGTGTATCTGGGAACCAAAATCATTTAACAAATAAAGATTTGTTTTCAGATCATGCATCTTGAGAATGCTGTCAGTGTCCATTGGCAAATAGACAAATGTGCATTTTCCAGTTTGTCTCGCTAAATTTAAGTGTGAAACAAGTGAAAAAAAAATCTGTATATGGAACAAAACAAATCATTCAATAAACCATTCATTTCTTGAGGTCTAAAACTTTTTTTTATACACCATATAAAATGTATAAGAAAGTTATTCCTTTAAGGAACATCTACACATTTGTTTCCTGTGGTCTCTATAAACATTCTTGTATCTATAAAAGGATACTCAGATAGAAAGAGGAAGGAACAGACACTAAGACAGAGAAAAAAGAGAGATTGTAAAGAGAGAATTGTCAGAGTGATTCAAAGACACAAAATGCAATAGACCCGGAGGATAGAAAAGATTACACAATACACCATAGAAAATGGAAATGAAAATTCTTAGAAAATAGATCAAGCAATATTACAGAATAGGTCAGAGATCATTTCAATCAAGCAGCATCATTCTGAAGAAAAGAGACAAAAGTGGGTGGGAATCTCTCTCTCTCACACTCATGTGTAAATGGCTGAGCTTCAGTGGGCATAAATTTACTTTGGTCATCTGCATGTTTTCTGTTAATTTTGCCCCTTGAGAGGCAATCTAGAGTCAAGAGTGAAAATGTGCACAAACAGATATGAGTACTGTTTAATTGGACTGGGAAAGAAAACGATGCAATGAATGACATTAACGTCACAACAACATAATCGCAATCTCTTCGGCTGCAGCTACACAATTACAGTTGTAACATATGCAATTACACAATTACAAACATAACAGCTAGTTTCACACAAACAATGTATACAGGTCCATTAGGTGAGAAGTAATCCAGGGTTCTTTCACAGACCCTGTTGTTAAGCACACATTATGCCTAGTACCCAATTAAAAGATCGCCTTAAAGGGGTCATATCATATTTTGATATAATTAGGGATGTCTATTTAACACGTTAATTCATTGCGATAAATTATATAAAAAATAACGTATTAAAAAAGTTAATGCAACTAATCATGTCCCCGGACCGTAATAAGGAATATTCCTTCCATATGAGCAATTCAAGCTTGGAGTACCACCTGTTTTCTCCAGGGGGCAGTAAGTGAAACTCGCTGTATAGGCAATGCACATCTTATCCAGACAGTGAACAAACCACACTTACCGAGAGCAGACAACACAAGTTGTACGTTCTTGCATACAAACACAGCTTGATGGAGCGCAAATCCAAAGGCAGGGATCTCAAGATATCAAACTTCATTTAACTTGATACAGCAGCCTTAAAATGATATGTTTATGACACAACCGAGACGCTCCAAAAGCATCTCTCTGACGTAGGTGTACATTGACGCGTACTTATAATACAAGCCCTTATAATAAATCTCAGACAGATTGACGAATTCACAAAAATGGATTGCTGTGAACTGTAGGCCAATGATAGGCCTATGTTCAATAATATGGAAATGTCCTGTCATGGCCAGCCCAATCTCCAGACCTGAACTCCATTGAAAACCTCTGGAATGTGATCAAGAGGAAGATGGATGATCACAAGCCATCAAACAAAGCCGAGCTACTTGAGATTTTTTCACCAGGAGTGGCATAAAGTCACCCAACAGCAATGTGAAATACTGGTGGAGAGCATGCTAAGACGCATGGAAGCTGTGATAGAAAATCAGGGTTATTCCACCAAATATTGATTTCTGAACTCTTCTTAAGTTAAAACATTAGTACTGTGTTGTTTAAAAATGAATATGTACTTGTTTTCTTTGCATTATTCGAGGTCTAAAAACACTGCATCTTTTTTGTTATTTTGACCAGTTGTCATTTTCTGCAAATAAATGCTCTAAATGGCAATATTTTTATTTGGAATTTGGGAGAAATGTTGCCAGTACTTTACAGAATAAAACAAAAATGTTCATTTTACTCAAACACATATCTATAAATAGTAAATTCAGAGAAACTGATAATTTTGCAGTGAGCTATTAATTTTTTCCAGAGCTGTATATATACACACACACACACACTGTATTTTAAAGATAATTTTGTAAAAATCCAAATAACTTTACAGATCTTTATTGTAAAGGGTTTAAACAATGTTTTCCATGCTTGTTCAATGAACCATGAATAGTTAATGAACATGCACCTGTGGAACGGTCGTTAAGACACTAACAGCTTACAGACGGTAGGCAATTAAGGTCACAGTTATAAAAACTTAGGACACTAAAGAGACCTTTCTACTGACTCTGAAAAACACCACAAGAAAGATGCCCAGGGTCCCTGCTCATTTGCGTGAACATGCCTTAGGCATGCTGCATGAAGGCATGAAGACTGCAGATGTGGCCAGGGCAATAAACTGCAATGTCCGTACTGTGAGATGCCTAAGACAGTGCTACAGGGAGACAGGAAGGACAGCTGATCGTCCTCGCAGTGGCAGACCACGTGTAACAACACCTGCACAGGATTGGTACATCCGAATATCACACCTGCGGGACAGGTACAGGATGGCAACAACAACTGCCCGAGTTACACCAAGAACGCACAATCCCTCCATCAGTGCTCAGACTGTCTGCAATAGGCTAAGAGAGGCTGGACTGAGGACTTGTAGGCCTGTTGTAAGGCAGGTCCTTGCCAGACATCACCGGCAACAACGTTGCCTATGGGCACAAACCCACCTTCGCTGGAACAGATTGGACTGGCAAAAAGTGCTCTTCACTGACGAGTCACGGTTTTGTCTCACCAGGGGTGATGGTCGGACTCGTGTTTATCATCGAAGGAATGAGCATTACACCGAGGCCTGTACTCTGGAGAGGGATCGATTTGGAGGTGGAGGGTCCATCATGGTCTGGGGCGGTGTGCCACAGCATCATCTGACTGAGTTTGTTGTCATTGCAGGCAATCTCAATGCTGTGCATTACAGGGAAGACATCCTCCTCCCTCATGTGGTACCCTTCCTGCAGGCTTATCCTGACATGATCCTCCAGCATGACAGTGCCACCAGCCATACTGCTCATTCTGTGCGTGACTTCATGCAAGACAGGAATGTCAGTGTTCTGCCATGGCCAGCGAAGACCCCAGATCTCAATCCCATTGAGCACATCTGGAACCTGTTGGATCGGAGGGTGAGGGCTAGGACCATTCCCCCCAGAAATGTCCGGGAACTTGCAAGTGCCTTGGTGGAAGAGTGGGGTAACATCTCACAGCAAGAACTGGCAAATCTGGTGCAGTCCATGAGGAGAAGATGCACTGCAGTACTTAATACAGCTGGTGGCCACACCAGATACTGACTGTTACTTTTGATTTTGACCCCCCCCCTTTGTTCAGGGACACATTATTCCACTTCTGTTAGTCACATGTCTGTGAAACTTGTTCAGTTTATGTCTTAGATGTTGAATCTTTTTATGTTCATACAAATATTTACACGTTACGTTTGCTGAAAATAAAAGCAGTTGAAAGTGAGAGAATGTTTCTTTTTTTGTTTATATATACACTGTATTCACATCTACATAATACATAAACCTCTTTTATTTCAAAAGATCAAGGAAACATCTATTTTTTATGACATGACTCCTTTAAAAGAGAGAGAGATTGTCCCTCTCTAAATAAATAAACTATTTAGTTTCTGAAATGTACTGTAGTAGTAACACTAGCTTTCTAATTCACTCCAGAATCGGCAAACAACCCAAAACAACACAACACCCAATTTCCAGCCAAAGGCCATTACTGAAACTTTTGTTACACAAAACAACACAAGAGGTATGTTTTCTCAATAATAATTACAAAATGACAGGATAAACATATTGCTTATGTTGTTGGAAAATCAATAACTCGTTCAAAGTTCTGTCACAACGCATTATATTAAAAACAAAAAAATCTAAACCTACATGCTTAACAATAATTCTAAACAGATGGCTATCAGTAGTCACAAAGCATGCAGGTAAAAAGTAGCCTGAGTTGGCTTTTTGGGCGCATGTTGTTTAAAAATCCATATAAAGTGTCAGGACTCTTGTGTAATGTGTAAACAAATTAATCGAATTACTTTGCCAATACGAGTAGCTGCATTTGTAAATACAAGTTACTTCAAAGTTCAATTATTTTTTCAGAGATGGCTATCAACAGTAATAAAGAATGTTGAGAAAAAACAATTGATTAGTACAGTAGGCTGTCCTAAATATTAGTGATGCATCGAAATGAAAATTCTTGTACTGAAACTTCTGGACACACTGGGCCGAAAACCGAAACCCCAAAATGATTATTTTAATTTAGACTTTGTTTGGAATAATTGAACAAATTCTAAATGTTATTATTAGGGATACAGCAAAACCACTTTTTCTGTTACTACATATTTTATTATAAAATAGAGTAGACAGATTAGAATTACATAAAAAATATGTAGCCTATTAAGAAAACCTTTATTGTTAACTACACTACTCACTTCACTTTTGGGGATGTTGACCTGAATGTGCAACATAAACAATGCTTTTTCTCCATGTGAGTGTTTCACATTTCGGTCTCTTTCAGCCGAAAACCGAAAATAGCAATTATGGCATTTTCGATTGACAATTATTGGTGGACGAAATAGTGCATCCCTCCTATATATGAAATATAAAGTTTGGAGGACCTAAATAGAGTGCACAACACAGCCAGCCTATTTACACCACCAAACCAAACATTTGTGTTGCATTTTCATATATTGTTCCAGCTGAATATTTTCCTCCCTCCTTCCGTTCTTTTACTTTTTTTTTCTCTTCTTCTCTCTCTCCTGACCCTATGCAAGGTCACTTGTGGTTCTTAGCCCTGCCAGTACATGGATTTTCCTGGAAAGTGGAACACACACACACACACACACACACACACACCGCAGCTAAACATCTAACATTAAAGTCAACATGAAATGGAATTCAGAACTCCTTTTTTTCCATTTGTTACATACAGTATCTCCCAGTGAAACTTATATTTAACCTCATGCTACCGCACGTCCACATGCGTGGACATTGTATTTTGGCTTCACTATACACAACACATAATTTAAACCGACTGAATATTGTTCACAACACTCTAGGCTGTCATTTAAGCGTTCAACTTCTGGCGCACCGAGTAACGTGACACAACAGCATGGCGTCAATTTCCCTGAAGCGCTTCTATGAGTGCAGATCCAAGTTTTTTCATTGAAACCTGACTGGGTGAAATAAGTAGCATCTCTATTTTTGTTTGACATGACGCTTTAAGAAATGCATTAATTTTTCGTGCATCAGTGTGCTGATAAACATTATGTCCACATACGTGGATTTTCGGACATAATTCCCTCAAAAGTTGAAAAATCATGTTAGTTATTTTGAATAACTTTCAACATTAACACATCTGTAGGTCATTTTGATTCAATTTAATATTAATTTTGTTATATTTGCTTTTGTTATCACTGTACAGTACGGTCATATTCATTAACATTAGTAAATGCATTCATATATTCACTGTGCATTATCACATTGAGAATCAATAGGTTCATCCTAAAGCGGAAAAACCTTGCATTCAGAGGCTTTATATGGAGTTAGGATGAAAGTAAGGTGGATTTTGAACTATTATAAGACGAGTGCAGACAGACAACACACTGGAGGTTAAGTCATTCACTAAATAGGGAGCAAGGGAGCAAGGGAGCATCCTATAGCTCTTTGTGCAGCTCAAGCGCATTCACTCCTAAAATCCGACCAAAAGTTCAGTTTCAGGCTGTAGATGATGTTTGGACCACTCAATATGTTTGTCAGACAAAGGACAATGGTAATCAGTACATAGATTCACAATTTATAATGTATAATTTTATTTTAACATGATTGGATGATACGTGCCATTACTTTGAATAAGACTTAAGCTAATTTCTGATGTAATGTCTGTAACATCTGAAAAACATGAATAAACCAACGTTCCTGGAAACATAATAAACAGTTTGATGAAAACAAATCAGACTTTCAATGTATTATTTAAAATTGAGTCCCACTGTCCACATATGTGGACATCAATTTTTAGGAAAACTATTTGCTCTAGAATTGTTTTTTTTTTTTTTTTTTTTTTTGCTTGTTTATTAGGTGCTAATAGTTACATATCAAAAAGGAAAATGGAAAAAGCACACAGAAGTCACACTGGGGTCTCAGGAGGTTAATGGATATTTTTGATTTTATCAATCATGAATTGACTGTGATAGAAGATGAATAAAGAAAGTCATTTATTAGGCGAAGTAAATACATTTTCATGATTTTAATGAGGGTGCAATTTTAATGCTACTAGAGGCACAAAACTAGCATCTAGAGAATTCTAAAGCTTTTGTGCGTCTTTTTGTTGATTTTAGTTCGGATTTTAACTCTCTTCCACAGAGCTGTGTGAGTTCTCCTGTTCTTTTTACTCTATATACAAATGGCTGTGTAAGTAAATGGGAAAACAACTACATTATTAAGTACTCAGATAAGAGTCTGTTGCATGGAGAAGAGGATATATGTAACTACCATTCTGAAATAGCGGCTTTTGGGAAGTGGTGTGATACCAATCAAATCTTTTTAATTATAAGGAAAACAGAGGAAATCATATTCAATCCTAGGGGAGTAGGGGATCATAGACCTGTAATTATCCATGACACCCCTATTAAACAAGTCTGTTCTTATAAATATCAAGCGTGATATGGTTAACTTACAGTTCAGTTGAAATCTCAGCTTGCTTGTTTAGTAAAAACAGCAATGAAAATCATGAGAGTTAAAGATTACACACCCCTTCAGACTGTCCAAAGTTACTAAACATGATAGTGAGGAGCCATGCATGGTTTTACATGGTTACCATGAACTATTACAAATATCATTGTTAAAACTATGGATACTATGGGAGAACTATGGTGCATTTACATAATTATGGACCAAGCTATCAGTTTTCCATCTGTGTAAAATCTGTACTCTTGTAATGCTCTCTGATTGTAGGAAAATGTAAGTTGTTTTATTTGAAATTCCAAGATATGACTGTAGTTTAATTAGTAGGAGCCTGATGATAGGAATCTGTAAAGAAGACCCAACTTAGTCACACTGTCAGAACATTTCAATTTAGCCTTATAAAAATTAGGTGTTCATTTTTTCCACAGATGTTATTGTTGTTAATTTGCGTCCCAATCTCAAAATCAATGCTGTACTGTCAAATGTGCATTTCAATTATTGGTAATTGCATGGGTGCTACCAGAGCAGGTGCTGGTGCCACATTTTCAACCATTCCTTTGAGGGCACAAATAAACCCTGATGTGGCCCAGGCTGAAATTGAGTTTGACACCCCTGTTTTAATCTATTATTTGACCAACACGTGTTAATACGGGTCTGCCGTTGTGGGATTGTGGATGCACACACAACAGCACCGCTACTGAAAAAAATCCTAACCTAACCTAAAACGAAATTGCATAAATAATGATTGTAACCAAACAGGTTTCCACCCTACCCCACTTCTGCCACTGTTTGGACAAACATGTCTGGCCCCACAGATACACAGAGGAATGTTTTGAAAGCACCAGAGTGTTCACACTGTACAGGAAGTCAACATACGAATAGTTTACTCATGGTTTTCCCTGCTTATTAAACTGGGATTGGAAAAAGTATTTAAACACTGCAAAAATTACACACATCACCTTTAAGGAATGCAGCAGCATGCAATGACATTATGAGATGGGCTGTAGTGATACAAAGATGAAATCATAAACTGTTTTGATGACTTACTGTGGTGCTCTGTGTTTATAAACAAATAAGCAGATTTATTCTTCAGATCTTTAACTGACTCAACACACTTTTCTTTTTCTTTCTCTTTCTCTCTGTACTCTTCAAAGAGAGACTGTAACACTTAGCTTCTCTTAAGCAGCAATCATAACTTACTGGTATTAAACATATGCCATTCTCATAGCTTTCAGACATACACACCTTCAAATACCCATTTCATTTTGATTTTTGTCCACAGCTGGACAACTGCACTGTCAGAGACAATAGTGGGACCAAAAGTAGGTCCCACCAATCTTCCATTAGTTGTACAAACCGTCCCAAAATCACAGGATTGGTTGACTTAATGTTGCTGTGTCGGGTTGGATGGCTGCTCAAACAAACTCTATTTTTTGATAGAGTCACAGTGTTACACTTTTAAGTAAAATTCATCCCACAAATGGCTTATAGTCGCATCTGTATATTAAGATACGAGAAATTATTTTGACATAAAAAAGATTACATCAGCTTTTATTAAGAGTTTTCCATTTCTTTAAGCATCCTGAGTGTCTCTTTCTCGTGATGTGTTCCTTTTCCCAGCGTATTGTGTGTACGTTTTCTGTGAATCATGTGCTTTTATTGAGAACAACACACACACACACACACATGCACACACATAAAACCACACACAGAACAAAGCCCTTCCTTCAGAGAGTATGGGGTCACGATAAAATATGATCCTCGCTAAATTTAGAACCCCAGATGACAGAAGGCGAGCTGCACCGCTGGTCCTTCATTGATTCAGATTTACTTATCACATGTTACATAAGATGTGACAGAGATCGAGTGTTTCTGTGTGCTGTTACCTTAGGAACCACGTGATAGGTTGATATGGAGATCCTAGATTCAAATCACATTTATTGAGTATATTCTCATGGGTATATTCCACACATCTCCACTCTTACAAAAATGTACCATAGATTGGCAGTAGTAACACTACCTGTGGTAGTAGCTATAGTATTTTGCCAGACATGTTGCATAATAATAATATAATGAAGGCTGTCAATTTAATGCATTAATTCAGTGTGATTATTTAAATATAGTGGAGTGGTGGTGGCATAGTGGGTTAAAGCACAGAACTGGTGAGCAGAAGGTTGCTGGTTTGATCCCCACAGCCACAACCATTGTGTTCTTGAGCAAGGCACTTAACTCCATGTTGCTCCAGGGGGATTGTCCCTGTCATACAGGTGCATCTCAATAAATTAGAATGTCATGGAAAAGTTCATTTATTTCAGTAATTCAACTCAAATTGTGAAACTCGTGTATTAAATAAATTCAATGCACACAGACTGAAGTAGTTTAAGTCTTTGGTTCTTTTAATTGTGATGATTTTGGCTCACATTTAACAAAAACCCACCAATTCACTATCTCAAAAAATTTGAATATGGTGACATGCCAATCAGCTAATCAACTCAAAACACCTGCAAAGGTTTCCTGAGCCTTCAAAATGGTCTCTCAGTTTGGTTCACTAGGCTACACAATCATGGGGAAGACTGCTGATCTGACAGTTGTCCAGAAGACAATCATTGACACCCTTCACAAGGAGGGTAAGCCACAAACATTCATTGCCAAAGAAGCTGGCTATTCACAGAGTGCTGTATCCAAGCATGCTAACAGAAAGTTGAGTGGAAGAAAAAGTGTGGAACAAAAAGATGCACAACCAACCGAGAGAACCGCAGCCTTATGATTGTCAAGCAAAATCGATTCAAGAATTTGGGTGAACTTCACAAGGAATGGACTGAGGCTGGGGTCAAGGCATCAAGAGCCACCACACACAGACATGTCAAGGAATTTGGCTACAGTTGTCGTATTCCTCTTGTTAAGCCACTCCTGAACCACAGACAATGTCAGAGGCGTCTTACCTGGGCTAAGGAGAAGAAGAACCGGACTGTTGCCCAGTGGTCCAAAGTCCTCTTTTCAGATGAGAGCAAGTTTTGTATTTCATTTGGAAACCAAGGTCCTAGAGTCTGGAGGAAGGGTGGAGAAGCTCATAGCCCAAGTTGCTTGAAGTCCAGTGTTAAGTTTCCACAGTCTGTGATGATTTGGGGTGCAATGTCATCTGCTGGTGTTGGTCCATTGTGTTTTTTGAAAACCAAAGTCACTGCACCCGTTTACCAAGAAATTTTGGAGCACTTCATGCTTCCTTCTGCTGACCAGCTTTTTAAAGATGCTGATTTCATTTTCCAGCAGGATTTGGCACCTGCCCACACTGCCAAAAGCACCAAAAGTTGGTTAAATGACCATGGTGTTGGTGTGCTTGACTGGCCAGCAAACTCACCAGACCTGAACCCCATAGAGAATCTATGGGGTATTGTCAAGAGGAAAATGAGAAACAAGAGACCAAAAAATGCAGATGAGCTGAAGGCCACTGTCAAAGAAACCTGGGCTTCCATACCACCTCAGCAGTGCCACAAACTGATCACCTCCATGCCACGCCGAATTGAGGCAGTAATTAAAGCAAAAGGAGCCCCTACCAAGTATTGAGTACATATACAGTAAATGAACATACTTTCCAGAAGGCCAACAATTCACTAAAAATGTTTTTTTTATTGGTCTTATGATGTATTCTAATTTTTTGAGATAGTGAATTGGTGGGTTTTTGTTAAATGTGAGCCAAAATCATCACAATTAAAAGAACCAAAGACTTAAACTACTTCAGTCTGTGTGCATTGAATTTATTTAATACACGAGTTTCACAATTTGAGTTGAATTACTGAAATAAATGAACTTTTCCACGACATTCTAATTTATTGAGATGCACCTGTAAGTGCAATGAAAGTCGCTTTGGATAAAAGCATCTGCCAAATGCATAAATGTAAATATAACAAATAACATTTATTTAAACAATTTATTTAAACAATTAACACACATTCTTGTGTTCAAATATAGCTTGACAGTGCACAACAGAATTCAGGTTTCAAACTATGTTTAACTTGAAACAAAGTCCTAAAAATTTAGCATTTATGAAAAAAACGTGACGCAACCACAAGGAGTCACTCAAAAAGCACAAGAACGCAAATGCGAGAACTCATCCTGTAGATGGTAAAAATCCAAGAACGTGAGGCCTGCCTAAATTATTAATATATTTATAATTAAAAAATTATCTGAATTATAATATTTATTAAATATATATATATATATATATATATATATATATATATATATATATATATATATATATATTATACTTATAATTTCAATACATACACTACTGGTCAAAAGTTTCGAAACACTTGACTGAAATGTTTCTCATGATCTTAAAATCTTTTGATCTGAAGGCGTATGCTTAAATGTTTGAAATTCGTTTTGTAGACAAAAATATACTATGCCACCATATTAATTTATTTCATTATAAAACTAAAATTTAATAATAATAAAAAAAAAAAGTTTTTGAAATTGATGATTTGGACCAAATAATAAAGAAAAGCAGCCAATAAGTGCCCAACATAGATGGGAACTCCTTCAATACAGTTTAAAAAGCATCCCAGAGTGATACCTCAAGAAGTTGGTTGAGAAAATGTCAAGAGTACATGTCTGCAAATTCTAGGCAAAGGGTGACTACTTTGAAGATGCTAAAATATAACACAGTTTTGATTTATTTTGGATTTTGTTTAGTCACAACATAATTCCCAGAGTTCCATTTATGTTATTCCATAGTTTTGATGACTTTACTATTATTCTAAAATGTGAAGAAAAAAAATTATAATAAAGAAAGAGTAAGTGTTTCAAAACTTTTGACCGGTACTGTACATTTATTTTTAATTATATATTGAATATCTTTATACAGTTAAGTTCACAGCAAATATTAATATATTTTCCATTATTTTGATTAATTGACACCATGTAATTCATTTGATTAACATTTTTAATTGACTGACAGGCCTAAATATAATATAATATATCATTAGGGCTGTGAATTGATTAAAACTTTTAAGTAAATATTTGCAGAGTTTTCTGTAATTAATCACGATCAATTATGGTACATTAAAACAAACATTTAAATATAATCACAAATTTATTAACTTTATACTTTTTCTCAAAGAACTTGCAAGAAATTGGTTAGTCATCATTTATTTTAATAATTTAAATACGTACACTGGTGGCAAAAGTTTGGAATAATGTACAGATTTTGCTGTTTTGGAAGGAAATTGGTACTTTAATTCACCAAAGTGACATTCAACTGATCACAAAGTATAGTCAGGACATTACTGATGTAAAAAACTGCACTATCACTATTTGAAAAAAGTCATTTTTGATCAAATCTAGACAGACCCCATTTCCAGCAGCCATCACTCCAACACTTTATCCTTGAGTAATCATGCTAAATTGCTAATTTGGTACTAGACAATCACTTGCCATTATTTCAAACACAGCTGAAAGCTATTTGGTTCGTTAAATGAAGCTTAACATTGTCTATGTGTTTGTTTTTGAGTTGCCACAGTATGCAATAGACTGGCATGTCTTAAGGTTAATATTAGGTCAAAAATGGCAAAAAAGAAACCGCTTTCTCTAGAAACTCATCAGTCAATCATTGTTTTGAGGAATGAAGGCTATACAATGCTTGAAATTTCCAAAAAACTGAAGATTTCATACAAAGGTGTACACTACAGTCTTCAAACACAAAGGACAACTGGCTCTAACAAGGACAGAAAGAGATGTGGAAGGCCAGATGTACAACTTAACAAGAGGATAAGTACATCAGAGTCTCTAGTTTGAGAAATATACACCTCACATGTCCTCAGCTGACAGCTTCATTGAATTCTACCTGCTCAACACCAGTTTCATGTACAACAGTAAAGAGAAGACTCAGGGGTGCAGGCCAAAAAAAAAAAAGAAAAGGTTAGAGTGGGCAAAGAAACACAGACATTGGACAACAGATAAGTCGAAATGAGTGTTATGGATCTTAACCCCATTGAGCTTTTGTGGGATCAGCTAGACTGTAAGGTGCGTGAGAAGTGCCCGACAAGACAGCCACATCTATGGCAAGTGCTACAGGAAGCGTGGGGTGAAATGTCACCCGAGTATCTGGATAAAACTGACAGCTAGAATACCAAGGATCTACAAAGCTGTCATTGTTGCACGTGGAGGATTTTTTGATGAGAACTCTTTTAAGTAGTTTAAGAAGTTCTGAATTTGTTTTTGAAATTGTAATAGTAATGTTTCACATTATTAATGTCCTGACTATACATTGTGCTCAGCTGAATACCACTTTGGTGAATAAAAGTACCAATTTATTTCCATAAGAGCAAAATCTATACATTATTCCAAAATTTTGTCCACCAGTGTATATGTTAAAATGATCAGGATTTTTGTGAAGGGTTAATTAGACACATGTTTACAGTTATAAATCTTTGATAAAAGCATATGTTTACTAGGGCTGTGTTCAAAATATCGATACGACGATACATCGTCATGTTCACCTTGCCGATGCGTGAATCGATGCCGCTGCGCCCGTGTCAGTATTACAGTATATTAAATTATATTCTATATTGCAGCACTTTAAAGGTTTCAGTGTAGCCTATCATGTTTATCACGCAACGCAAGTTCACTTTCAAACACCTGAGCAGTAGTAAACCACCACATTTAAATTGGATGAGACTCTTGCTATCGATAGCAAAACTCAAATCTAAAATAAATGTTCATTTTGGCACATAGTGGCACATTTTGTTGCTGAGACACAAAGGCACATGCTTGAAGGAAGGCATATGATTATATTTTGAAGAACAGACGACAGAAAAACAGTGTTCACGTGTTCAGATGACATTGAGTGAGTGTTTTCGGGCGATACAAAGAGATACGGCAGCTTGCCAGGATCTCTCCCACACCAAGCTCTGTGGCATCCCATTGAGTTTACAACTTTGACTTTGCATCACTCACTCGTCTGACTGAACGGCTTGATTCTTTAACGCTCTACAATTTATTTCCATAAAATCAAGATGAAATCAAGACGCAGAGGAGATGTAGACGTCAGGTAAACTACGTGTTTCAGCGAAGTGTATAGGCAGACGTCATGTGTTCATGTTCATGTTCAAATTCACTAACATGTATTGCAGCACGGCTCCGTGATGCATGTCCACATCTACCCAATAACTCTCGGACAATGTGAGCAGTTAATGACTGTCCCAATAGTTGAGCAAAACTGAAGTTTTGGCTAAAACAGCAATGTTATGATCAGAAACTTCTGGCGAAGCACAGTGCTCCTGTCCCAGATGCTTTTCCGTCCATTGGCTGCCTATAGAAGGATTGGCTTTGGAATATCTGTTTGGAAAAGTCTCTGAATAATTTGTTTGTGTGTTTTTTTCACTTTATTGACAAGAAGTCAACAGTGGAGAATACGTCATGGTTACTGGTGTAACCTCCGTTCCCTGATGGAGGGAACGAGACGTTGGTCCCTAGTGTCACTACATCAACACCAACGTCGAGTGAGTGACAGATAGGGAACTTATCTTATCCAATGTTATGGCTCAACAATGACAGACGTCCATAAAATATCGATATATCGATTATTGATCTGCACGTTATTTTAGCTATATATTTTTGAGGCATCGATATATTAAAATTAGCCGACATTTAAATTAGAAGCCCAGTTTGTGTGCTTTCCAATACACTCAGTTGGCCTCTGTTTAACAGTTTGGCATTATAGCGTTGGGAGACCACAAGCACACACACACACAGGACAAGCTGAAGCAGCACAGGAGATGGTAGTCCAAAGTTAGGAAAGTTTTGGTACTTCTTCAAGAATGAACAAAGTGATGTTGATGAGTTTGCAGGTTAGTGAAACTGGTGTACCTGCGCAAACTGAACGATTAGAAATGGCGACTATTATTATTACATTTATGTATTATTTCCTTTAAGCTGTCAAACCACAAAACGACACCTTGTAACTGAAAATACATTGTGTAGGCTCTATGAAAGATACATTTAAACAATAGATCATCCAATGATGACTAGAGTAAATAATCTTTGTCCACTGATAATGATTTGAAGTCGAATTTAATGGAAAACTATGCAAGTTGCGTTCCATGGCACTGCAGAATGTTGACGCTCAGTGCTGGCGGTGTGTGCGTTTTGTATAAAATAAATAATTGTTTTGAATTTTAGAATGCACCAAGTCGTCCACCAGACACGTCCGGTGTGCGAACCCCTTTAATTTACCCTGCCGCTCACACTTTACCAAAATTTTGTTGAGAAATATGTCTGAAGAGACAAATACTATTGTGCAATGAGCAGCCCTATTTATATCTGAAAAAATCCCGATATATATCGATAATCATCAGGAAAATCTTCAGATTATCGATGTGTAAAAAAGGCATAGATCCCAAGCCTAGTAGTGAGATGTTTTATGATGTTTGAAATTAGATGTAATTTGATTTTCCTCTGTCCTGCATTTTTTCAGCCTGCAATCCACTTTCTTTTGAGTGTCTTTAAAGGATGTCCAAGTCTTCCCTTAAAGGGAACAAAGTGATTTGGAAAATAATTTGGTCATTAAATCAATATCAAATACATCTATTTATATAGTGCATTTCATATTGTTTCAAAGTTGCTTTACAGAGAACACTGAACTTTTGTGTGCAATGTTTATACTGTATGTCCAAATAATTGTATTTATCTGTATAGCATGTGGTTCTTTCTGAATGGTACAGTTTATTGTGTGGTCACTAATGTATCCTGATTTCCCGCATAAGAACAAGAAAGTCAATCTGTCTATCAACAGGATCAGTCGTTCTGTCAACACCAAAACATTTAATTTATGTTTAGGCTAGCATTAAGATACAGAGATTGTGTATGTAAACTAAAAACGATAAAGCTAGAATGAGCCTATTACATAGTCATCTCCCGCAAAATAATCTTATTTTAGCCGAACAATTACAGAAGCATGACCATATCATCTCTCAGCCCTGCGATACAAGAGCATCCTGTTGTCTGGACATCTCCTTTCTCTGCAGTAAGAACACAAACTTGGTAGAACGGGCTCTTCAGGTTCTGAATACACTCAATATCTGCTTTAAAATATTATCTACAGTTCTCAAAACATGTCCTACTTTACAGCTCTGAATGCGCTGATAGATTTACTCATAGCTTCTCCATCGCTAGACAAAGACTCAAAGTAACTAAAATGCTCTTGTGTGTGATATTTAGCCATCATCTTCCCATCTGTCATAAATATCAGATGGGAGGGAAAGAATAATATCACCTCGATGTAATTCTGTTTCCATATGTTCCCAAGTTTCTGTTATTTTTAATGATGTTAGTATATAACATAATGATTGTTTACACTTAACCCGGAACAACCACTTGAATAACGAGAAAACTTAATAAGGTTAAAAAGACACTAAAGATACCCATTTGAGACAACATCCTTTCCAACTTAAACAACAAAACTAGAACACAACCACTTTATTTGTGATTACATCAAACCCTGTTGAAATGCATTGCCCAATGAAAGGCACAGACGTAACATTCAATCATGATTAGCGAGTGAAGCAATGTGAAGGCACATGCAGATGTCATGTTAATGAGATGCAGACAACACGTTCAAGGAAACGAGTGAGTGATGCAAAGTACAAAAAAAACTGTATTTTTTAACTCAAAGGGATGCCATACATGAACCCCTCACGTATCACTCTGCTGTAACACGAGCTGTGACGTCTAGCTAGACACTTTACTGACAAGCGTAATTAAGGTGACATCGGCGTCTTGATTTTGTCCTGATTTTAAGGGAATAAATGGTTTAAAAAAATGGGATGCCATATTTCTGTGCCAAGATGTGCAGTCGAGTAGAGCGTGTACCTCCTGGAAATGTATATATGCCAATTTTAGCCACAGGAAGCGGGGGAAAACAGTAAAGTTTCAGGAAGTAAGAAAAACAGATACTGTACATTTTTAATGCGTTAAAAAGTCAACTAATCACAGAAATTAATGTGTTAAATTTCCCAGTCCTAAATATAATATAATATAATATAATTAGTGCTGTCAGTTGATTCAAATTGTTAATCACGATTAATCGCATACTTTTTGTAGTTAATCACGATTAATCTCTGATTTTTAAAGGGCTTAAATCAACACTATATATATATACTTATTTTCCTGTCAAAATGCATCTTAGAATGCATTAATAAATCTTAGGAAAGAAAACAAAACAATATGTAACAATATAATGCTTTATTAACATTTTCCAAACAGTATA
Source organism: Myxocyprinus asiaticus (assembly GCF_019703515.2). Taxonomy (NCBI): domain Eukaryota; kingdom Metazoa; phylum Chordata; class Actinopteri; order Cypriniformes; family Catostomidae; genus Myxocyprinus; species Myxocyprinus asiaticus. The sequence continues at coordinate 6,354,545 of NC_059381.1, forward strand.
AAGATAGAAATACACTGAAATAGCACCAATTCAAGTAACATTAAACTTTTCCCAAAGTATAATTGGGAGGCTGAATAAATGAATTAGTCCCCATAGGTTGCATTTTCATTGCAATGAGAATTAAATCTCTTAAACATTCATCCTCCAAAATGTTAATCTGCTGGTAGATGTAACTATCCACTTTGTTACAGCAATCGCATGTTTGCATTAGGGCATCACCGCCAGCGTCAAGCGCCACTTTGAAATCCACATGAAAACCAATTGCAGACCAAAACGTCTCATTCTGCGTTTTGGTGATAGTTAAGACTTGAACTGCTTCTGTGGTAATTAAAATGCACCTTTCATTGGCTAAAAATACTTGATTTCTATCACAAGTTCCATCTGGGCTTGTTTTGTACAACAAATAGTGTTAAGAGGTCTTTTCTCCATCATTTTATCAATATTATCTAATATAATATTAGCGAAGGGTCAAGCCGTTTGGTGGCGCAGAAATTTCACTATTCAGCTTTAATTCAGATTTTAAATGCAGTTTGCACAATTTCATTGTATGTTAGGCTGTGGCTGGGTAAACATTGATAGCAATCAAAGAGCCAAACTTAATGTGCATTTTGTAGACAATTTCCCAAAGCTGAAGACTGAAGAAGAGATACTCTATGCAATGACATGTTAGCCTTATTTGCATTTAAAACCAAGCAAAATTGGGGGGTTATAAATAAATATTAACTTATATATATATTATATATATATATGTTTTATACATATTAATTAATAATATATATTAATATATTATATGCAATATTTAATAAATGTCTATATATTAATATATTATAAGATTATAATATTAAATATATTACAATTATATATATTTTTAAATCACGCAAACCTGGAAGCATTATCAAGATCAGAGTTTTCACAATGCCTTTTCTCTAAAAGTTGTTTGTTTAAAAAAAATAAAATAAATAAATAAATAAATAAATCCACCAAAAATCCCATACTCATATTCAGCAGCTATATTTTCCCTGAGACAATCATGCTGTTTACTTCTTTGTAAATACTGTATATATGAAATGTTCACACACACAAGACAACACGGCCATTTATGAACTGTCTATCTATCAGCATGTAAGTTAATCCTTGAGGATAACAGATTTACAATATAGATATAATTCAAAGTGTCAATAATGGTGTTGTAAAATGAGGTGTATTGGCACTGGCAGTTTTCTCTCAGGATTAATGTGAAAGGTTCAAAGAAGTTCCTCTAAAATGGGCTATAAATATCCTCGTAAAACAGATATGTTATCTATGGATATAAAACTATAAAACCAGCATAGTGTCATCCTATCTATAAAGGCTAATCAGTCCATCTTCCTAACACTGTACCTAAACACACACAGCTAGGCAACCAGAAAGCAACACTCATCAAAACCTCAGTTTGATCAAGATGCACACAAATTCACACCATATACACACACACACATTCACTTCACCCCACACAAACTGAGGGTTTTCACAAGAAACATCAATATATAAATCTCTATAACTATACTGCTCTTACATGTCAAATGCCATGCACGAACCACTGCAAGACAGCTTTGGCCAAACACCACAGTTTATTTAGTGAAAGAAAACACTAAATCAAACTTTACTAACGTAAATGTAACTAACATGTAACATAACTTTACTGTGATCTTTTTAAATGCAGTACTTATACAGAAAGACTTTCAATTCTTGCTTTCTCTCACTGCTATCCCCACTTACTCTGTATTTGGTTCATTAAGGGTAAAGCAGCTCACAGTTTCTAGAAAGAAGCCTCTGTATATGGATATTAATAACATTCAGAGAGAGAGAGAGAGAGAGAGAGAGAGAGAGAGTCAGAGAGAGAGAGATACTGGTTGAGTGGGAAACAGATGGTCACTGGAAGATAAAGAGGGACAATAAGATGTCTGATGACACACAGAAAGAGGAATAAATTAGAATGGAGAATATGTGATCAAGACAAGTGGTTTCTGATTCTCAAGCTGTATAAAGCAGTTATTACATGTGTTAAACAACACTAATACCACAGATAAGCCATTATCCCCCTCTCTAAATACCTGTCCCAATAACAGTTTAACCACTAAGCCATGGCACCCCATCTCATATGATCTCTGATCAGGAATCTGTGTTCACATTTCGAAATATTTTTCTCACCAGGGTCGGATTGGCCATCGGGAGAGTCAGGACTTTTCCCGCTGGGCCTGCGGGCTGCTAGCAGGCTGATGCACATTATGATATAAACCGTATATATATACACAGTTGTCAACTGGGCAGATAAATTAAGTTCGAATTTTTACCTTAAATATTTTCAAAATTAGAAAAATGTTCAAATTTTAAGTCAGCTGATTTTTTTTTAAATTGACGTTGTTTCCGTAGTCCACAAGAGGGTGTGTTAAATACATAAACCATTCAGCACCATTATATTACTGCAAATTACATTCCTGGCTGTTAAAAAAAAAAAGTGTATTCCATTTTCAACTAATGTGCATAAAATAAATAAAACTTTTTAGTCGGTCCATATTCTCGAATGTTAAGTCTAAAGTAAAATGAGGGGGGAAAACGCTTCAATAGACAGTTCACATGGTGTTACACTTGCACTGATTCCTACTACTCCAGACTCAAGCTTCATAATAACAGAGAAATTCCACACAGTTTTTTTATCCATTAGAGTTTATGTGGAGTAGCAATATTCACAGATAGCAGTGGTATTCGGCTGAACTCAGTGTTGAAGCGGCTCAGACTATGAGCCCAGGCCAGGGGCTGTTCAAACAGACAGAACACAACAGACTGAAACCGAACACGAGGATCTCGAGACACACATTTCCAAGTTGAACATCTTTCCTGACAAAGCATTTAACTCAACAACTCATTGCTTAATCTGAGAAACACTTATAAGAGAGCAAGGTGCAATGGCCAAAGACCTCCACCAACTGTAAGGGGCTGTTCACACTGAACACTTTTGCAACCATCCATGTATTTTTCTATGTAAACGCACGCTAGACGAACGTCTTTGTTTCGCTTTGTTTTTGTTTATTCAGCGTCTCGTGCAGGAGCACTGTTTTTTAGATGATGTGTGTAATTAAAAAGAACTTTAAAAAGCATATTGAGACACCTGCTTTCTGTTAAACTGTTGTTGCGCTGTGTCTAGCCTTTTTAGCGCAAGAATGCGATCGATCTGAAGTCATCAGAATCCAAAATTCGAATACACAGTTTTAGCACTCGAATGTGCATTTTATTTTTCTTAAATTCGACGAATGTTCGAAATTCGAATTTTAATTTGACAGCCCTAATATATATATATGTATATATACTGTACATACGGTATAAGTATATATATATATATAAAGATTTGAAAAGCCAAAATTAAACAAATATATATCCTTTAAAATATGACATTATTGCTAAACATACATTTAATTTTTAAATAAAAAAGACCCCCATAAAGTTTCATTCCTAAATGTTTCACGCGCCCATTTTTGTCGCCAAATCAATCGCAAGTTGGACCAGGTTGGGCTTTCTGTTTAACAGACAGGAAAGGACATTTACAAATACGTTGGAGAATAATATTGCTAAATCAGGTACATAAAAAAACAGCCATAGAAGGGATAGATTTATATCTTCATGTTAATTTGGTTTAAATATTGCTAAATTTGTCCCTTGAAAACAAATGCTAACTGGACGAGCCTCCTCATGGAACAGCGCTATTCAGCGATGGCTAGGTTTAATGCTGTTATCTACTGTAAATGTTCCTGCCCTCCTGAAGGGAAGCAGCAGCCAATCAGACTGTACTTTACGTTAGGCTACCTTGTGACAGTGATGTGTCCGTATGTCAATCAAAATCACTGATGCCCAGCTACAAGTCTTTTCCCTCAATACCTCACTCTAACCATGTGTGTGTGTGTGTGTGTGTGTGTGTGTGTGTGTGTGTGTATCTGGTCTGAGATTCATCAGCCTTTTTGCATGTGATTGTTCAAACCCTGGAGAGCTCTGTACACAGCCAGAGGGGTAAACAAACTCTGTGGCCTGAACACACACACACACACACACACACACACACACACACACACACAAACTTGCACAGAAAGAAATACAAAATCTTGAAACCTAGTCACATAGAATCACATTACTATACCTACATTTAAAATATATATATATATTTATGTGGCTTATTGTACGTTCCACGGCACTTTCCTGGTGAAATAAACAATAGAGGTGCTAAAACAATGATTTTGGTTCTCTTTCACACAAATCATGAGTAAAACAGCAGATTATCAGTTTGTGAACACTTACTCTTCGCCCTGTTTCTCACATAATGCTATCTTATGACATCAAAGCATTTTTTTACTATAGTGCATGATTTGTAAGGTGATACATTTTAACATGTAATTCGAGACATGAGCCGAAAGTGTCATAGAAGTGCCACAAAATTATGCGGTGGCTTCAGCAATTGCATTTTTTATCTCACATTTGCTTTTTATGACACTATCTATTAGGCTTAGGTTTTAGGTTCAGGGTAGGGAGGTTTTGTTGATTTGTAAACTCAAAAGAGCTTTAAAGGGATAGTTTACCCAAAAATTTAAAATCTCTCATAATTTACTCCTCCTCATTCCAGCCCAGATGTGTATGACTTTCTTTCTTCTGCAGAACACAATTAAGGATTTTTATAAGAATATCTCAGCTCTGTAGGTCCTAAATGCAAGCATATGGGGGCTAAAATTTTGAAGCTCCAAAAATCAAGTCTGCATAAAAGTAATCCATAAGACCCCAGTGGTTAAATCAATATCTTCAGATGCGGGTGAGAAACATATAAATATTTAATTTAATCAATTTTTTGCTAGAAATTCTTCTCCCTGCCCAGTAGGGGGCGATATGCATGAAGAATGTGAATCACCAAAAACACAAAAAGAATGTGAAAGTGAAAGTGGAGATTTACTGAGCAGAATTTCTAGCAAAAATTATGGTTATGGATTACTTTTATGCTGACTTATGTGATTTTTGGAGCTTCAAAATGTTGCCACCCACTCACTTGCATTGTGAGGACCTATAGAGCTGAGATATTCTTATAAAAATCTTCATTTGTGTTCTGCTGAAGAAAGAAATTCATACACATCCAGGATGGCAAAAGGGTAAGTAAAAAAAAATCATTTTTGGGTGAACTATTCCTTTAACCCTCAAAACCTCATCTGTTTGGGAGAACATTTAACTCACTTTTAGCACCACACATTGGACATTTCACCTTGGAGTTGCAGCGATATGTTTAAGGATCCACGTAATGTCATTTTGCAAAAAAGTGTTCCATTCCTCACAAAGAAGCAGAACCCTTCTGAAAAGTCATATTAAACAGCCTCAGCTGGTTTGCTGGTCTAAGCTGGTCTCCAAGTGCCCAAAACCACACTTAAACCAGCAAAAGACTAGCTGACCAGTCTGGGAGACCAGCTTAGCTGATTTAGGATGTGGGTTTTTCCACAAACACACACACACCCACCAGTAGGGGGTATAGCAAGATATTGCTGTCTCGCATATACACGAAAAAAAAAAAAAATTCTCATAAACAAACACACACACACACACACACACTAAAAGTAAGTAAGTAGAGCATATCAACGTTATGATTGTGAACGCAATGATAATGTGCGTGTATTTGTGCGAGAGCTGTACATAGTTACACACATCAATGGCATCGAGTCTAAGAACGAGAGAGCAGCTGACTATACTACATACACACACATACACAAACACTTAGCAGATTGTACCATAATCACTGTGTCTCCTTTTGTATTGAAAGATGACAAATATATAGCCGGCTCTACACAGAACTCACTCACAGAGTCCTCTAAAATCAATTATATAAATCTATACTCTGATCTATAAATGGTCCTTATGCTTTTATGAGATTAGTATTTGATTTGTGTTGTGTAACAAATTCCATTGTGTATGGAGGGGTCATCATTTTTATTTAGTCAGAACAGGCCCTGACCACGATATTAAATATTTCCCCATTCTTAAAGTGATAGTTCAGACAAAAAATAAAAATTCTGTTATCATTTACTCACCCTCATGTGGTTCCAAACCCAAATTACTTTCTTTCTTCCATCGTAGAAAGTAGAAGTTTAGCAGAATGTCCGAGCTGCTCTCTTCTGAACAATGAAAGTGGATGGGGACTGGGGCTGTTAAGCTCCAGAATGGGCAAAAATCACTATAATAGCCTCATAAAAGTACTCCATATGACTCATGCACAATATACCAAGTCTTTTGAAGCTATATATCATTGAGTGATTAACAGACTGAAATTTAAGTTGCTTTTTGTTAACAATTTAGCCTGACAGCCGTGATCCCCATTCACTTTCCTTGAACGGAAAAGAGCATCTTCGGCATTCCACTATAAATACCTCCTTTTCTGATCCTGAAAGAAATTCAGGTGGGTTTCGAAACACATGAGGGTGAGTAAATGATGATGCATTATTCATTTTTGGGTGAACTACTCCTTTATACAAAAATTACAACAAGACGTGTGTTTATTACAGACCTGATTATGACTAGAGTGTGTGAACTGTTACAGCACGGAGTTCACCTGCAGTGTGAGAGAATCTCTGATCTGAATTCTACTTGCGATCTGACTGTAAACACATTAACTCAGATCAGGCTGATATTCTATTTAAACATGGTAGGAATTATAGCATTCCTGTCAACAGTCTTCCAATACCATCTCCAGAATGTAAGCAAACTGAAACAGAAATACATCATTACCAAATAGAGAAAAAAAGAATAATTTTTCTATTATTTTCAAAGCTCTAGTCAAGCACTTCAAAGTTCATAGTTAAGCTGTCTCTAGCCTTATAAAAAGTACTGTGGTGGTACTATGATTCCTTGATGGTATCAGTTGACAATACAATGATACTTTGATATACTATATCCCATGGTCCTTAAAGGGATAGTTCACCCAAAAATGAAAATTCTCTCATCATTTACTCACCCTCATGCCATTCCAGATGTGTATGGCTTTTTTTCTTCTGCTGAACACAAACAAAGATTTTTAGAAAAATATTTCAGCTCTGTATGTCCATACAATGCAAGTGAATGGTGGCCAGAACTTTGAAGTTCCAAAAAGCATATTAAAGCAGTATAAAGGTAACCCATACGACTCCAGTGGTGAAATCCATACCTTCTGAAGCAATATGATAGGTGTGGGTGAGAAACAGATCAATACTTTATCTATAAATCTCTATTTTCACTTTCACATTCTTCTTATTTTGTTTTTGCAGATTCACATTCTTTGTGCTTATCGCCACCTACTGGGCAGGGAGGAGAATTTATAGTAAAAAAGAGTTTATATATTTATCTGTTGATATCGCTTCTGAAGACAAGGATTTAACTACTGGTGTCGTATGGATTATTTTTATGCTGACTTTATGTGCTTTTTGTACCTTCAAAGTTCTGGCCATCATTCACTTGCATTGTATGGACCTCCAGAGCTGAGATATTCTTCTAAAAATCTTAGTCATACACATCTGGGATGGCATGAGGAGGAGTAAATTATGAGAGAATTTCCATTTTTGGGTGAACTATCCATTTAAATGTCACTATAGGGTACTTCAAAGAATAACATGGTATAACCATTGTGGTAGTGTCCAACATATTGCTTTGTTCCCCCCCCCATGCCATTTTATGATAATACCATGGTATTTGCAAGGGTGAACTGAAAAATCATTGACAGTCTATGATGTAAACATGAATTATACTTTATTCACAGTGTTTGCTATGGAATACAAAGTACAGTGAGGTCCCAAAAAGTATTTGGACATTAAAGCCACACTTAAAATTGATGTCACTGCATTATATAACAAAATATCAAATCCAAGGGTGTAGGTTTGGTTTGAAAGTTGGTAGGGACGTATTGCAAGGAGGAAAATATTTCAAATGTTAATCTTAAGAAAATGCAAGAAAGTCTGGAAATATAGGCAAAATAATATTATTTCCTCATATAATTTCCTATTTCTCTGCCATACCACATTAAATATAAGCCTGTTTTTTTTTCTTTTTTTTTCTTTTTCTGAGAAATAAACAGGTTTAGAACTGACCACTAGGGCTGCATGATATAGAGGAAAAAATGCGATATGCGATAAACTTGTTGGATTATGTGAAGGCAATGTGTGATGTTATGATATTGCTGCTTGAATGTGTAAAAAGCAAATTCAATTGTTTTCAAGTAGATCTACATAGAGTAAACAATGATATCCAAGGGACATGAAGTGACATTCTGTAATCCAGCATTTAACAAATGGAAATCTAAACAAGCACATGAGCAAATAACACATCAATATAAACAAACATTCTGATTTTCTGAAAGTTGATAGGGACATGTGCCTAGCATCCCTACCTAAATCTATGCCTATGATCAAATTAAATGGCATTTGTGAAAAAATTATGTCCGGACTAACTTCACTTTTCTAAGGCATTTCTTTGCATTTACTTTTAACCAACTGGTGTCAAGGTGATTTTAAATGTAAATCTTTTGTTTAATCACTTGAAACCTAACAAACTTCTTTTTGGGAAACATTTTGCTTGAAAATCGTGCTTGTGCTGTTGCTTTTTTTTTTTTTTCAAATCCTGCATATCTGTGGTTAAAGCCTTGTATTTAGACATTTTTAATGTCCAAATACTTTTTGGAGCCACTGCTTCAGTTCCATTTCCTTCATTTCTGGGTTTTGACCTTTAATGAACACTTTTTTTTTTTTTTTTTTTTACAAATTTGATAAAAGATGCCAAAACAGGTATTATGCATTAATATGCATAATATGCATCATACAAAATCTATGGTAGTCATTACAGCATAAGTGGCTTCCATTCACAATAACACATCCGGATCTCTAAAAAACACAGAATGAATGACAAGATGATGGAAATAATGTGAGATTAACTGATTTAAAATGATTTCCACCATCTTGTCATTCATTCATTCAGCCCCAACTGTGTTTCATTCATCATACCTTGACACTGGTTTTGCTGGTCTGAGTCTCGGCCTCTATGCAGATGTGGCCACCGCTGTTTTCTTTCCGCTCCCGCTGGGAGTTTGTCCGTGTGTGCCTGCTCTGGTACGCGATGACGGAGGGGATGGTGTCCGCCGCGTCGGTCTTGATGAAGAGGCCGTGCAGGGTGGTCGCCGTGCCCTGCGAGATGGTGGTGGTCTGGTGCGGCGAGTTGGACTCGTCTGAGTCGCGGCAGTAGATCACCCCGCTCTGCGAGACGTGGATGCTGGGAGCGCAGCCCATCGTTCCCCGCTGCGTAAAACCCGGAGGAACGAATGTCAACGCCGCCGACGCGTACTGTCCCTCTGACTTCCCGGCTCCCGGGCCGCTGTCACGCCACCGTTCCCGCGGTACATTGGCCGGTGGGTTCCCCGCTCAGCTCACCCCACCGCCCGCCTCCCGTTCCGTAGGTTCGCGTCAAGGAGAAACTGAGAGGAGATCTTCCATCTTCACGCTCCCGTTAATTCACGCGCAATGCATGATGTTTCCTCTCTCGCCGCTTTATTTATCAGTGATCAAATCAGATCGATGACACCTCGGCTGTCCAACAGTGAGCGCGGTGCGCCGGTGCCATGTCACATTTTGGAAAATAACCACGAATGTCACCCTGATCTCACCTCTGCGTAAGGTCCTAAAGGTTTGAGCTTCTCAACATGATCCATTTTCTCGCAGAACTGATCATTGGTATGCTCATCACGACATCAGAGCTCTTAAATAACGGATGAGTAACGCAACGCATTGGACAGACAGAGCGAATATGTCTCACTCAAACTCACATGCACGATCCTCCTTTAAGACAAATTAGCGTCATCAGTGACAGACGGACACAGAAGTGACGGCCTCTTCTCATAATCACGTGTATATATTTTTAATTGTTAATTAATTCTAGAAGTCATCTTGTGGTGTTTGCAGTGTAAACAAGGATCTTTAGGAGAGAAATTGGGTGCTATTCACAATTGCAATCATATTTCAAAGCTTAAAGGCAACAATAAGCAAATGCAAGAGTAATGATCCCCTGATGTATCCTCCAGTAAATATTTCTCAAGGTATGGGGTACTTTTTAAAATGTCAATTTTTGAATAAGCACATACCTTGAAGTCTTGGCTACAAAAAAAGCTATGAGCTTTCATTGCTCAGGAAAAAAAAGATACAGATCATTTAACACACATTTACCCTATAGCAGGGCCCGTTGTCACACCATAGGGGTAATTTGTCCCAATGGGAACCTGCCTTGAAATACCTATTAGGCTATAGGAGATGATAATCACAAAATGGCAAGATATCGTCCAATTTATAGGCCTGGTTGATATGTATCAGTCTATCAATAAACAAGTGTGCGCATTTGACTTTTGTCATAATGTATCAAAACTGCTTTAAAGGGATAGTTCACCCAAAAATGAAAATTCTCTCATCATATACTCACTCTCGTGCCATCCCAGATGTGAATGACTTTGTTTCTTCTGCTGAACACAAACAAAGATTTTTACAAGAGTATCTCAGCTCTGTCGGTCCATACAACGTAAGTGAACAGTGGCCAGAACTTTGAAGGTCCAAAAAGCATATAAAGGCAGCATAAACGTAATCCATACTACTACAGTGGTTAAATCCATGTCTTCAGAAGCAATATGATAAGTGTGGTTGAGAAACAGATCAATATATAAGTCCTTTTTTTTACTATAAATCTCCACTTTCACTTTTACTTCCACATTCTTCTTTTCTTTTTGGCGATTTACATTCTTTGTATATATCGCCACCTACTGGGCAGGGAGGAGAATTTATCGTAAAAATGACTTTAATGTTGATCTGTTTCTCACCCACATCTATTATATCACTTCTGAAAACATGGATTTAACCACTGGAGTTGTATGGAGCCAGGACTCAAACCGGGGACCTTCTTGTTGTGGGGCGTCAGTGCTGACTGAGGGTTCATAAACAATGATTTTATTTTAAATGTTTCCATTGCTAAGTGTTTCTTTCAAACATCTGTAAATGCCCAGATGTGCTTATGAGGGACTACACTGACTTTTTATTATGTAGAAGTTAACTCCACATATTCTTGCATGGGTAGAGAATTTTTTTTTGGCTTTTTTCAGTATTGCCAGGCATTTTAATACTACACATGTCCAATACATGTGTATTCTAAATGTTCTAGTAGTCACTCATGCATGCAGGATTTTACTGTACGTGTGACATTGCAGATCCTGGAAATGCCAATAACATCTCAGAAACACCATTATCAAAGACTGTAAATAAAATAGGCAGCGTTTAAACATTTACATAACCAAGGCTGTTATACTTATTCATGCGCCTGTGCTTCTGAGAGCAATTAAAGTGTGTGTGTGTGTGTGTGTGGGCGTGGGGGGGTGGGGGGTGGTGTTCAGGCTGCAATATTGTACATTTCTTCTGTGAAACACAAAAGGGGATGTTAGGCAGAATGTAAGCGCTGACAGCCTCACTCACGGTTCACTTTCATTATATAGATATAACATGCAATGAAAGTGTATGGTGACTGAGGCTAACATTCTGCCTAACTTGTGTTGCACTAAAGAAAGTAAGTCATATGTGTTTGGAACAATGAGGAAGATTAGGGTAACTGATGACAGAATTTTCTTCTCTGGGTAAACTATACCTTTTAACAAAATCCCAAAGTCTCGTTCAACTGATCTAGATGAGCACATCTCCTCTGCATCAAAACAAATAAGCTTAATCTTGTCTCCACAGCGCATGGTTTTTAACCTTCCATCGTGTTGCATTGATCGGTGAGCTGACCTTTTGCTTTCCAATGCAAAGCGCCACACATGACTGCCCTCTGGTGGAGAACTTGAACATCGTCCAGGTGAAGTGACAGCAATTATTATGCATCGAACCTTGGAATGTAGCAACATTTAGCGGCAATAGAATGTTCAGTGTCACAGTGTATCCCTTCAGTATATTGTAACATTGTAACATTCTCCTACGCTAAAAACAAGCCTAGATTACAAACCACGACAACAATGCCTCAATAGAAACCATACAAACTACATAGAACAAATGGGTAGTTGAGAGATAAACAAAAAAGATTAAGTCATCATTAATTGGAATACACAGTTACTATGTGAACAAATCTAAAGCTCATGAATATCACCGAATAAAGGACCTGACGTTTTCCCAAGCAGGGCAGGTTGAGCCTTAAATCATTAAAACCTAGTATAAATGAGATCTTACAGACACCGAATAAAATAATACGAATCTGGTGACATTTATCCTTATTGCAGTTTCAAAACTGTCCCATTGATTCAAGTTGAACTTGTTAAACTTCTCTGTCTAAAATAGCAACACCTAGTTATGAAACGACCTTCGAAGGCCGGATGAAAAGCAAACAACCCGTGTTTTATTGGAAACTCTCAACGTGGGCTGTGATTCGAAGCTTTTGAGTAGATAAGAGTGAATCTCACCTCTCTTCGAGGTCCGTTGGACAGCTGCTGCTCGGTAACCACGCTCATCTCTCCGAGTCCTCCGGGTCCAAATTCAGCGGTTCGGTTACATGAAATCCCTCTTATTTACAGATAAAACCTCCCCGAAAGCACATTTCGGCAGCATTCGCTCCACCCGATCATACCGACAGTCGAGGCTGTCTGGGAACTTTTTGAGGTTGTAAGTAGGCGAAGTTTCTCTGAACTTTTTCAACTACATGAATAGCACTCTCAAGTGCGAAAATACGCGGTCCTAGCGCCGCCGGATCAACTCTGAGGAGTGCACAATACATGAGATATATATATATATATATATATATATATATACACACACACACACTGGCGGCCAAAAGTTTGGAATAATGTACAGATTTTGCTGTTTCAGAAGGATATTGGTACTTTTATTCACCAAAGTGGCATTCAACTGATCACAAAGTATAGTCAGGACATTAATAACGTGAAATATAGCACCATAACTATTTGAAAAAAGTCATTTTTGATCAAATCTAGACAGGCCTCATTTCCAGCAGCCATCACTCCAACACCTCATCCTTGAGTAATCATGCTAAATTGCTAATTTGGTACTAGAAAATCACTTGCCATTATATCAAACACAGTTGAAAGCTATTTGGTTCATTAAATGAAGCTGAACATTGTCTTTGTGTTTGTTTTTGAGTTGCCACGGTATGCAATAGACTGGCATGTCATATATATATTGGGTTAAAAATGGCAAAAAAGAAACAGCTTTCTCTAGAAACTCATCAGTCAATCATTGTTTTGAGGAATGAAGGCTATACAATGCTTGTAATTGCCAAACAACTGAAGATTTCATACAAAGGTGTACACTACAGTCTTCAAACACAAAGGACAACTGGCTCTAACAAGGACAGAAAGAGATGTGGAAGGCCAGATGTACAACTAAACAAGAGGATAAGTACATCAGAGCCTCTAGTTTGAGAAATAGACGCCTCACATGTCCTCAGCTGACAGCTTCATTGAATTCTACCCACTCAACACCAGTTTCATGTACACCAGTAAAGAGAAGACTCATGTGTGCAGGCCTTATGGGAAGAATTGCAAAGAAAAAGCCACTTTTGAAACAGAAAAACAAAAAGAAAACGTTAGAGTGGTAAAGAAACAGACATTGGACAACAGATAATTGGAAAAGAGTGTTATGGATCTTAACCCCATTGAGCTTTTGTGGGATCAGCTAGACTGTAAGGTGCGTGAGAAGTGCCCGACAAGACAGCCACATCTATGGCAGGTGCTACAGGAAGCGTGGGGTGAAATGTCACCTGAGTATCTGGACAAACTGACAGCTAGAATGCCAAGGATCTGCAAAGCTGTCATTGCTGCACATGGAGGATTTTTTCATGAGAACTCTTTGAAGAAGTTTAAGAAGTCTTTTTTTTTTTTTTTCCCAAATTGTAATAGTAATTTTTTCATGTTATTAATGTCCTGACTATACATTGTGATCAGTTGAATGCCACTTTGGTGAATAAAAGTACCAATTTCTTTCCATAAGAGCAAAATCTGTACTTTCTTAGTTTCTGCCCTGTGCATGATGTTCATGATAATTAAAATGAATATTCAATGTTCAAAGGTCAGCTCAATCGACAGAATTTGTGACAGAATGTTGATTACCACACACACACACACACAAAAAAGTTTTTGATTGTGATTACAAAAGAAGTGAATGGGGTTAGTCCGTAAATGTTAATATATTCACTGTTTTCAAAGTATAGCGACAATACATTAGCATTATACGTGTTAACATGATTGTAGTATGGTAAAATGTCTTACTTTATCAGGTGTAGTTATAAACAATATTATAACTTCCTTGTCATGGAGCTTAACTTGTTCTGAACCCAGAACATTCCTTTAATAAAATCTATTTCCCAATTCTTACTGTAATGTACATTTTGTTAGTAGTTATTATTTTTATTTTTTTTCTTATTTTAAGGCTTTTTGCCTTTATTTTAGAGGCAAGTGAAGTGTGGACAGAAAAGTAGGGGTGATTCATTCTTTAAAAAAAAATAAATAAATAAATTATATATATATATATATATATATTTCAGCTAATGTTTTAGATTTACGCATTCAATTATATGAAAAATTTCCAACAAACTGAACTCGAGTAATCTTTGAATAATCCACAGTATTATAAATTAGACGTGAATGTGAAGTATTTGTTTAATCGAATACTTCACATTATGCTAAAATTATAAGTACATGTCAAGATTAAACAATTCAGTCTGATGCAAATTTGTCATACAATTGAAAAAACAAAAAATGGCATAAATCTTAAAAATAGACTGAAATATTTCTTTGAGTGCATGTTCTTGAGGCTTTATTTATCCAAACTCAAGCTAAACAATAGCAAATGTTTATGCCATAAAATAAATAGTGTAAGAAAATCAGAGCAGTAGGTTTCCGAGCCATCTAGAGACAAAGTTTGCCACAACAGCTTTATGTGTGAACAGCAAACCAAGGCAACATACAGGAGACTTACTAGCAGTTTCACATGGGTTTTTAGTTTCCAATAACTTAATTATTTGTTGCCCTTGGATAAACAGTAGTAAAGCACTTGATAGCTTTCGACAGACAGAAGACTGCTGACTGAAGGCTCTATTTGTAGAGTTGTGCAACTCGTTCTTTTTCTGATTGACAGATAATACGATGCCCCACAGGTTTAACTGCAGCTTTCACAGTAAATGTTGCATATGATCCACAAATCACATGCCTTTACAGATACAGTACTGTATATAGCTATAAAAACTTTTGCACTAACATCCGCTACTTGAAGAAACCTGTAACAAACATTGTGAATAACAACCGTTTATAGTAATAATGTGAGACTACCGCAAACGTATGTATCATTGTTTTATAAACATTTATTGTTAATTTGTCCAAGATATTCTGTTTGGATCTGAATTCTGAAAAGAACAAAAACACACTGTTTAAAATGAACAATGAATGAATCAAAATTAAGTCTATTTTCAAAACTGTTACAACTTCAAAAAGAAGTGTCAATCATTTTGTCAATTGTAATGACTAGTACATCTAGCCGAAATCTTGGCCATGCCCCCTTTTTTTGCAAACCCAAAGACTGGCCTTAGTACAAAGAATGACCAATAAATCACTCCATGTCCTGACTTTTCAAAAAGGTTTTAGGTGATTGGCTCGTTTCAGGATGGGTGGATTCAGCCTGGCAGGCGTCAGAGAACCGCTCCCTTGCACGCTCCCAGTTCCGTTGGGTTTTGGTTCTCTTGAGCGAAGCATCCTCTACTGACATAGCGACTCCAGAACCAAGACCAGACTGAGCCTTACGTAACTCCAGCTGGATCTAGAACGCACACAGAGGGTATAAATTAAGAATATTAAAATGGAGAGTATAAACCCTATTTGGCTGGACAAACGAAAAACTTGGAAGGGGTAGATACTGCGTTCTGGCTAAGGTAGTAAACATACAAGTTTAAATCTCATACAATGAACATTACGTAAACGAAACATTGTGTAATAAAAGAAATCAGTATTACTGGATCCTTCATTCCAGCACCGTCCTTGCCGAGACCTTCTCCTCGTTTCCAGCCCATCTTCTCCAGCATCTGTCTGCCCTTATTCTCATCTCCAATTTCACTATATACAACCCAACCAAACAAAAACAGACAATGCCAAAAAGCTCAGACTCTGCAGAAATATCTGTAACCTTGGAGACTTTCCATTCAGCTTCACATTGTCAGGTGTTCCGTGAGAACTTTACAGTAATCTACATGTTAATTATTGTTGTAAATGTTTGACTACAAAAATGTAATGACATACACATGAACAGAAGCAGGGGCATCGTCTCTCTGGAACGTTCCCTCGCTTCCGACTGTGTGCCGACGATTTTCCGCTCTGTCTTTATACTTGCTGTTCTTCAGGGTCTTCTGCTCCTCATAATCACTGTTCTGAAACACACCAGAGAGTCTTCACATAAAACACACTGGAGCAGTTCAAAGCTTCAATCCATTTTTACAAAACTGTTTTTGCTGTAATAGTTATGGACCAACACTTTAAAACAACAATTGTTTACAATTGTTTTTGTCCTTTTTGGAGCTTGACAGTCCCTGGTCACTATATGCTTTCAGTGTGTGGAAGGGGGCAAAAAACAGCACTGAGATTACTCCTTTTGTGTTCCACAGAAGAAAGTCACACAGTTTTGGAAATACATGAGGGCAAGCCAACGAAGACGGAATGTGATGTTTACATTCCTTACCAACAGATGGCAGCATTGGGCACTGATAATCAACACCACAATGTTTAAGCCCACACCTGACTATTCACCAAGAGAGTTTGTGCAGTTTAAAATATTAATATGAACCAATAATATGAATCTTGAACCTATAATATGAACGTTTTTGATGTATTAACCCTTAAATGCATGGTCATTTCACCAAACACTTTAACATATTCGGGTCTTTAGAGACCCGGCACTTATATCTATCAAAAATGGATGTACAAAATGCCCAGATGGTGTAAAATGGTACAAATATTTAGTCATTGACCAAATATTAGAAAATAATAAAACACAATATATTTTGATGTTTTATTTTTCATAAAAAGATAATGCAAAAAATCAGGACAATTCAAGTACAGGATTCATTATTTTCACACTGAAATGTCATGAGATTTCATTCATAAAATACTGATAATTCACCATTGTTGATAGTTCATTGTTGCACAGGAAGTCAACGTGATATAGTGTTTATTTGTATGCATATAGTACTAATTTCTCTTGCAATACACAAAGAAATACATATCCTGTGATAAAAAAACTTAAGTAGATATGAAATAATTTAGGACACTCTTACACACCTAGGGTCTCTAGAGACCCTATACACTTTTGGTGCTTAAACCATTATAAAAAGTGTTTTTTTTTGTGTGTGTGCAATTTTGGCACTTTTTTGTGTGTCACTATTTATAAGAGATAGATTGAGGAATACTAAAGAGGTGTGGGCACAACTCCAAAAAAGAGGTACAGGGGGTGGAATGGGGTCCCGGGTCTATAAAGACCCGAGGTATGCATTTAAGGGTTAAAGGGATAGTTCAACCAAAAATCTGAAGGAATTATTCATTTAAGGAGGTGACAACTTACTTTGAGACCATATTTGACCTTCATCATCTTCAGTTCTTTCTGTCTTTGAATCTCCTTATCCTCCTTACTCAGAACAGATCCTGAAACAAACACACACACACAAAATACACTTACACAATACTCAGTCTAAATGTGTATAGGGAGGGGTTGATTCAGATATAAGATATAACTGTGTAACAATTCAAAATCTAATCAGCTATGCCCATGTCTCAAACACATAACTTCTGTTGCATGATTAGGTCATTCCACCCAGTGACCCGTTTTCACAGGTGCATTAATGTGTGTGTGTGTTTACCTATCTGTATACCAGAGTTCTCCTCTCTTTTATGGCGATTCAGATGTGCTATGACCTGGCCCGGTTCACAGCCGTCACATGTGTCCGTTCCCGTGTGAATGTGGAAGGACAAAACGGTCTCTCCCATCTTCACTTCATCACCGTGGGTCAAAGGGCAAGGGTCACAGCGAACTTTGGGCTGCAGGGACACAGCAACACACCAGAGGGTTCAGCAGTGATTCAATTCTGATTAGTGGTTCATCGATCATAAAAATTCTGAGGCCGATTCGATCACAGACATTTTAACCCTGTGACCGGAAGATACCTATCTGATCACCAATGTTATTCTTAAAGTGCCCCTTGCCAAACTTTTGCAAGTAATACAGTATGCTGCAGTTATATAGTGCATTCAGGAAGTATTCAGACCCATTCATTTTTTCACATTTTGTTATGTTGCAGCCTTATGCTAAAATGCTTTAAATTATAATTTTTTTCACATCGGCCAAACTGAGCAATCGGGGGAGAAGGGCCTTGGTAAGAGTGGTGACCAAGAACCCGATGCTCACTCTGGTTGAGCTCCAGAGATCATGTGTGGAGATGGGAGAAACTTGCAGAAGGACAACCATGACTGCAACACTCCACCGATCTGGGCTTTATGGCAGAGTGGCCACACAAAAGCCTCTCCTCAGTGCATGACACATGAAAGCCCACTTGGAATTTGCAAAAGCATCTAAAGGACTCTCAGACTGATGAAATGAAGATTGAACTGTTTGGCCTCAATTCCAAGCATCATGTCTGGAGGAAACCAGGCACCGCTCATCACCTGTGCAACCCCATCCCCAACAGTAAAGCATGGTGGTGGTAGCATCATGCTGTGGGGGAGTTCTTCAGTGGCAGGGACTGGGGGACTGGTCAGGTTTGAAGGAAATCTGAACGCAGCAAAATACAGAGATATCCTTAATGAAAACCTGGTCTGAGTGCTCAGGACATCAGACTGGGCCGAAGGTTCACCTTCTAACAGGACAATGACCCTAAGCACACATTCAAGACTATGCAAGAGTGGCTTCGGGACAACTCTGTGAATGCCCTTGAGTGGCCCAGCCAGAGCCCGGACTGGAACCCAATCGAACATCTCTGGAGAGACCTGAAAATGGCTGTCCACCGACGGTCCCCATCCAACCTGACAGAGCTTGAGAGGATCTGCAGAGAAGAATCGCAGAAAATCCCCAAATCCAGGTGTGCAAAGCTTGTTGCATCATACCCAAAAAGATTTGAGGCTGTAATTGCTGCCAAAGGTGCTTCAACTAAGTACTGAGTTAAGGGTCTGAATGCTTATGTCAATGTGATATTTCAGTTTTTTCTTTCTAATAAATTTCTGGCTTTTGCTTTGTCATTATGGAGTATGGAGTGTAGATTGATGTGAAAAAAATTATAATTTAAATCATTTTAGCATAAGGCTCCAACATATCAAAATGTGAAAAAATGAAGGGGTCTGAATACTTTCTGATGCACTGTATATGAACTCCCCCACACTGTAAAATGACATTACATTTACATTAATTGTGAAATGCTAACATTTATTTTAATTTCCGAAAAGTTTTGTCACTATCAAAGATCACTGTGACACACTGGCAACCAGTAAACACCATGAGAGCATCACACACAGTAGAAATACGTTCAAAAATAGGACAGATATATCCACTACAAGTTCCAAAACAGCTCCACTGAGAAATCATTAGTGTCTATGATTCGTTTACAGTTTTTGGCATTTGTTGCAATGCAAATAACTTATTAATAAGCAACTGCCGATCAATTGGTGCATCCCTAATTCTGATGTATTCTTTCATACATATATCAAAAGTATACTAGGAAAGAATGGCTGTGCTAGTTTGAGTGTTACCTGTAGTATTCTGTTTCCATTGATGACAGTACCGTTCTGACTGCCCTGATCTATCAGCATATAACACTGCTGCTCCTGGTCAAAATAAACCTCTGCATGGGACTAAACACAGACAAACACACAATAAAAGGTGAGAATACCATCTTCACATATGCATAAAACTGTAAAATCAAAGATCGTACTGAGTCTTTTTGTGTTTGTTTTACCTTACTGACTCCCACCTCAGGGATTCTGATAGCGTGATTCATGTCTTTCTCTCTGCAAAGAGATGATAAACATTTACACAATAACTTTGTTTGCAAGCTTCTGAACATAAAGGATGGAAAGAAACCCCCTCCACACACACACACACACACACACACACACACACACACTCTCTCTCTCTCTTCTCTCTCTCTCTCTCTCTCAAAAATACCAACCTGCCGATGGTGGCGACCGTGTCAGCTGTGAAGATGAAGAGTGTTCCTGTCTGCAGTACAGGCGAACGAACCACTGTTACCCGAACACATGGTGGCCAGGCTTCTGTAACACAAATACAAACACATTACCAATAAAACACAAGGGAATCTCTCGAAAAAATAAGAAATTATATTTTGCATAAAATAAATGTAGCCTACATTTAGTCAACGTTTATTTTATCTTTTGCACTGTTGCATTATTTTCTTGACAATTAGGCACATTTAAACTCCAAATTTCTATTACTGTAATGAGAATAGAGATTCATCTAAACAGGCAGCATCCACACCTCTAAATAACAAACAGATTGCGTTATTTACGTAGTGGTGTCTCCCTCAAACATTTTTCCACATTCGTTCTGTTGCTCTTTCCTCTCACCTTTCTGCATTTGTGTTTCCATTTCTCTCTCTGGACTGTCATGTTCAGGTTGGACAGGAGATGCGGACGAGGATAATGATTGTGATGAAGGTTCTTTCTCTCCATCAGACTCTGTGATCTCTCCTTCCTCTGGCTCACTTTCACCGCTCACATGTTCAGAGTGGGACTTCCTGTCTTTTCGAGTCTCAGAACGCAATCTTTTCCTCCCTCTCCTCTTCTTCCTCTTCCCGCTGTAAGCGTCATCAGAATGCGACCCGCTCCGTCTCCGGGTTTTCTTTCTGTTTGTCGAACACGCTCTACTACAGTCTCGACTCTTGGCTCTTCTGGATCTTTCTTTGCTAGTGGGTCGCTGTGGGCTTCGGGATCGAGACCTTCGTCCTTTCTTATGTGAAGACGTATCATTCCCCTTTTCTCTGTGGTGAATTTCAGGCTGTCTGTCGAACTCAGGCCCCGCCTCTTTATGGTCCTGTCATTGACCAAACACTCAGCCAATCAGGGATGAGGAATCTACTTCCAGCATCTTCAATAGTGTCTCCACAATCATTGTTTTGAGGTGAAAACAGTTTTGAATTTGCTTGTATGTTGTCAAAAATATTTTCGAGGTGGCTGTTTGAGTCTCAGTTTTTAGTTGGTTCATTTCTGACTTGAAACACACAGTGCGATACAAAACCACCACCTAAAAACCCTGAAGGGTTTTACTTTTATATCTTTGGCCTTTTTGCTACTTTTATTGACAAGAGATGAAGTGGTGAAGAGGGTGGAATGTGACTGGGTAATGTCAAAAGCCTATCTGAACTAGCATCACCTGAATGAACACCATGGTTCAATGTGCTCAAGCATGTACGCTAACCACTAAGCCACAGCTCCTACATAGCTTGATGTCTTGCCCAAATAGAAACAATTTATATGCACAACAGAGTTTTCCCTATATGCATTTTGCAGCGGCACGACGCCACTGCTGAATTGAGCACCGCTGTTGGGATTTCACATGGTTAATTTAATATTCTTGACAAAACATAAGGCTGGCTAGCCCCAGTCAGTGGTGCACTTTCTACACTGCGAAAGGCACCACACCTCACACACACTCAAATACACGCACTTACTCACAGTGATGTCACCGCATAACAACACGTGTCAAACACGCTTAATTTCAAGTGGCCCGCGAGCTCATTTCTAAAACGTAGGATGGCAGGGGTTCGCAATGTTACACTGAACAATCAGTTATTTCTTTCCTTGTGAATATTAATGAGCCTTCCCCTGTCATCTGTATGTTTTGTAGCGCATTTTGCTCACTTCAAAAGCGGAATGAAACAGCACTACACGGGTCAATTATCAACACGGCTCAATCATAAATAATGCAGCACGAGGGCAGAGCAGGTGCAGTAATTCGCAAACTGGTCTCAACCGCACAGACTATTTTAAATGTGCCTGTGAAGCAGTGAGATTCACAGCGGGGATTGCGAAACCCTTTGAATGTGGTACGGAATTGTCTGTTGCAAAACTCGTCTCGGTGATGAAACTAGTTTAAAACAAACAGCCCCAACATTCTAAATGGCACTGACAAAGAAAACAGGAGAAAACATAAATAAGAAGGCTTTTCAATTCTCAGACCACAATGCTTACAAAACGTTACCATGGATTTACTGCAGTAACACTAACTGTACTGTATTAACTATTGTAGTTGTGGCAGGAAAACTTTCTTCATTTATTTAGACTGCTGTTATTTCATTGCAAAAATGCCATAGTTAATTATATAGAAACCACAGTTACTAACCATGATTGTGAGGAGCCATGCATGGTTTTACATGGTTACCATGAACTATTACAAATATCATTGTTAAAACTATGGATACTATGGGAGAACTATGGTGCATTTATATAATTATGGACCAAGCTATCAGTTTTCCATCTGTGTAAAATCTGCACTCTTGTAATGCTCTCTGATTGTAGGAAAATGTAAGTTGTTTTGTTTGCCTTCAGAAATTCCAAGACGTGACTGTAGTTTAATTAGTAGGAGACTGATGATAGGAATCTGTAAAGAAGACCCAACTTAGTCACACTGCCAGAATATTTCAATTTAGCCTTATAAAAATTAGGTGTTCATTTTTTCCACATTACTGTTGTTAATTTCATAATTTTCATCTGCATCCTAATCTCAAAATCAATGCTGTACTGTCAAATGTGCATTTCAATTATTGGTAATTGCATGGGTGCTACCAGAGCAGGTGCTGGTGCCACATTTTCAACCAGTCCTTTGAGGGCACAAATAAACCCTGATGTGGCCCAGGCTGAAATTAAGTTTGACACCCCTGTTTTAATCTATTTTTTGACCAACAAGCGTTAATACAGGTCTGCGGGATTGTGGGCAGGGGAAACACTGCACACTTTAATACATTACATTATAACAATAAGTGTTCAATTGAATAAAACATACCAGACTTAAAACTATTTAAATTAAGAAAAACTTCAATCACATTACCATTCGCCAAATGCAAAATACTGTATATTGCTATCGCATTGCCACAGATGCCTAATAACATTTCACAGATTCCATATATTTGGTCGCTACTTCAACTCCAGAGTAAAATATAACCAAAAACAAATCAAAACTTAAATACAGCTGCACTGAGTGACTTCTGTTTAAACTTCTGGTATCTGTGCAATTATGGCCATTTGAAAACATCTGATGCTAAAACTAGCTGTAGAACCAGACCTGAACGTACCTCTGAGTCCAATCCGCCTCAAAGGTTCTATCTTCAACTGAGCCATTGAGTTAGTCAAATCCTGAACCTACAGCGAAAGGAACAGCACACTGTCAGCTCCACCATGCATTAAATCTTCCTTAAAATACTCAAAACTGTTTACGGACCCCTATTTGAGACCACAGGCTGTTTTTCAGGCCCCCAAAATCAAAAGACGCTATTAATCAAAGCGAGAACCAGAAGCCAGAAGTTGTTTTTGGAACACTTGGATCAACTTGATTGTTTAATGGAACTCAACTCTCCAAAGAAATACTGAAAACTGAGACTCAAACAAGAAAAACATTTAATTGAAATAGAGTATTTAAAAGCATAGTTCCCCCAAAATTAAAAAGTCTGTCATTATTTACCTTGATGTAACTCCGAACCCATATCACTTTCTTTCTTCCATGAACCACAAAACATTTTAATAAGAAGACATGAGGTTTAAGCCAAGCTTACACAACAAGCCTTGCAGTCGGCGCCCTGCTGCTCACAGTCCCGTTTTTCGTCGTGCTGGTGCGAACACTTCAGGTCTGTAGTGTATCACCTACATGAGCATTCGTCCCCGACTGAGACCATGTGTACACTGGAATTAAGATGTGTTTTGGGTGATCCGATCACAAATGTACAAGCAAGATATCACCGTAACACCTGGTCATCTCTTTTTGACCACTTGTGCTCAGATTTCGAGGAGAGAGTCTCTGATTTCATGAGGGCATACATCGATCATTTCATCTGTGTTTTCCTAAATGATAATAAAGTGCAAAAAAATTAAAGACGAGAAAGTGCTAAAAACAGGCGCGCATTCTCTCTTAGTTATCCACAAACATGACGTTTAGAACTGAATTCTGAGTTATTTTAGTGCAGTACCTGTTATTGAGCTTCTAATGTGCATGCAGCTCATATCTGTGTCCCAATTGTACGTTCATGCATTGCATTCGCTTTTTTACATTTTCAGATTACTTTGATCCTGTTAAATCTGCACGTAACCGGCGAAAATCTGGCTGTTCCAGCTGCCTTCAGCGTCGTCCCGTTTCAAAAGGATTGCCCAAAATGCATCTTAAATTTAAAATAACAATGCATTCACAAACTCATGCAGTTTGTTCTTGATAACATGTTAACAAACAAGAAAGAACAGCTCGCACCCAATTTCGCGCTTTATTGGCACCATTTGCAAAGGAAAAGAATAAAACAAAAACAGCAGATAACAATAAAAACAGTGAGTTGGGAGATGTTTTATTTTATTATTATTTTTGTCTCCTGCTTCCACATCCCTTGTCCTACTCTTTCAACAAACATGAAAGAACGGCTCGTGCCTGTTTTTACGCATATTTGCGCTAATCTGCAAATGAAAAAAATTATAAAAACAGCTGAAAATAATAAAGACAGTGGGTAGGGAGATGTGAATTATGTTTTATTTTATTTTCTAATTATTTTTTGTCTTCTGCTTCCTAATAACTTGCCCTCCTCTTGTGCTCTTTCTATTTTTCATTGGCTCATTGTTGGTCTTTCGCTCAACGGGACAGTGCACACACCTGAAGACAAGATGTCTAGATATCAAGCTGTTTTGAAAACTGCCGAGCGTCTGGGACTAGTCTCAGCCTTTCGCAGGAGTGAGCACACAACAAGATTGTTCGTCGTGAGATCTGAGACTTCTTGTCGCAGACCAGTCGCCGACTCAAAACATCAAAGGAGAGGAGCTCGAGTCATGTAGTGTACACTAGGCTTTATATGCCATAAAACAACAGTTAATAATAGTGACTCCGCTCTGTCAAGCTAAAAAAAAAAAGGACAAGAAAACACCATAAAAACCAAAGTAATCAATACGACTCATGCAATATTTTCCAAGTATTCTGAAGCCATATGATCACTTTGTGCCATGGACAGAATAAGTCATTATGCACTCTCAAATCAAATAATTAATGATTTGATTTAAGTGAATAACAAAATTACATTTAATATGGGTTCCGAAAGACTTGGAATGTAGTACATAAGTTGTATTCTACTTATTTTATTTATCACTTTTAATTTGGTTGTATCCATTTTTTTTTTTTTTTCTGCTTTTCAGTTTTAAATCACTATCCACTGTCCTTATATGGCAAATAAACCATGTGAAGAATGCACCTTTTGTATTCCACAGAAGAGAAAAAGTCCTGAGTTTGGAGCAACATTAGGGTGAGTAAATGATGACAGAATTTTCACGCTGGACTTAAATAAGGAAGGTGGTTGGGGGTGGGGCAGTACTGAAAGTGAATATTTTTCAAATTGGGTGTCAACCAGCATATACAAATCTTTGTGAATACAAAACTATGCAAAGACATTGTGTCCATGTGTATCTCACCCCTCCGTCAAGACAGGAAGCTCTATCTGTGTTCTTCACGGACTTCCTGTTTTTCCAGTTTTTGGTCTTCCTCTGTGGCGTCTGCTCCGCTTCGGGGTGTGCAGCAGGCACCTCTATCCTAGAGTGGAATTGGTATTTTCCGCTTTCTGGGTCATAGTAATAGTACATGCCTGTGTTAGCATCATAATACAGCTGACTGGTCTGGAGAAGAGGAAAAAACACATTAGCACGGGCGATTAGTCAAGATTACACAAATAATGACAAATAAACAGCAGTCAAACGTCCCAAGAGAACTTTATCAAGATATTATTTAGATTGTGTAGGAAGAACTTACAGAGTCATAGTAAAACCCAGTGCTGTGGTCGTAGTACATGCCAGTACTTTCATCAAACACAAAGTTGGTCTGGTTCAACGCTTCTTCGGCGGTTGCTCTGAGCATGTCAGCTATAGAGCCACCTTCTCCAGAGGCCTCCTGAGACTAAAACATTGTCACACCTTGAATAAACTGGTTATATAAATATTACTGTATTAATAATAATTCATATAAATTATTATCATTTCTGTTTATAAATTGGCTATATTTGTTTGGCTAGGGCTGTCACGATTATGAAATTTGGCTAACGATTAATTGTCAAACAAATAATAACAATTATGATGCTTAATTGTCTGTTTTAGGGCTATGGCGATTAATTGTCATATAATTGTCATATTTTTTAAGGTGTGCTTTTTGAATGTGTGCTTCATACACAAAATATATTCTTATAATATATATATATAGTTGTGCTCAGACATTTGCATACCCTTGGAGAAATGGTAATATATGTACCATTTTTAAAGAAAACATGAGTGAGCAGGCAAAACATTTCTTTTATTTCTTATGGGATTCATATTCAACTGTAGGTTATAACAGAATAGCACAATCATAAAACAAAACATGGCAACAAAGAAAAAAATGAAATGACCCCTGTTCAAATGTCTGCATACCCTTAGTTCTTAGTAATGACAGCATGCAGTCTTTTGTAATAGTTGTCTATGAGGTCCCAAATTCTTGCAGGTGGTACAACTGCCCATTCGTCTTGGCAAAATGCCTCCAGGTCATGCAAAGTCTTTGGTCGTCTTGCATGAACCGCACGTTTGAGATCTCCCCAGAGTGGCTCGATGATATTAAGGTCAGGAGACTGTGATGGCCACTCCAGAACCTTCACCTTTTTCTGCTGTAACCATTGGAGGGTCAACTTGGCCTTGTGCTTCGGGTCATTGTCATGCTGGAAAGTCCAAGAGCGTCCCATGTGCAGCTTTCGTGCAGACGAATGCAAACTGTCTGCCAGTATTGTCTGATAACATGCTGCATTCATCTTGCCATCAATTTTCAGAAGATTCCCCATGCCTTTAGAGCTCACACACCCCCAAAACATCAGTGAGCCACCACCATGCTTCACAGTGGGGATGGTATTCTTTTCATTATAGGCCTTGGTGACCCCTCTCCAAACATAGAACTTATGGTTGTGACCATAAAGCTCTATTTTGGTCTCGTCACTCCAAATTACAGTGTGCCAGAAGCTGTGAGGCGTGTCAAGGTGTTGTCGGGTATATTGTAACCTGGATTTTTTGTGGCATTGGCACAGTAAAGGCTTCTGTCTGGCAACTCGACCATGCAGATAATTTTTGTTTAAGTATCGTCGTATTGTGCTCCTTGAAACAACCACACCATCTTTTTCCAGAGCAGCCTGTATTTCTCCTGAGGTTACCTGTGGGTTTTTCTTTGTATCCTGAACAATTCTTCTGGTAGTTGTGGCTGAAATCTTTCTTGGTCTACCTGACCTTGGCTTAGTATCAAGAGATCCCCGAATTTTCCACTTCTTAATAAGTGATTGAACAGTACTGACTGGCATTTTCAAGGCTTTGGATCTCTTTATATCTTTTTCCATCTTAATAAAGTTTCATTACCTTGTTACACAGATCTTTTGACAATTCTTTTCTGCTCCCCATGGCTCAGTATCTAGCATGCTCAGTGCATCCACATGAGAGCTAACAAACTCATTGACTATTTATACACAGACACTAATTGCAATATAAAAAGCCACAGGTGTGGGAAATTAAACTTTAATTGCCATTTAAACCTGTGTGTGTCACCTTGTGTGTCTGTAACAAGGCCAAACATTCAAGGGTATGTAAACTTTTGATCAGGGCAATTTGGGTGATTTCTGTTATCATTATGATATAAAAAGGAGCCAAACAACTATGTGATGATAAATGGCTTCATAAGATCACTATCCTTAAATAAAAGACAGTTCTTTTTTTTTTTTTGCATGAACAGTCATATTTCCAAAATCAATGCCAAAATTTCACAATTTCTGCCAGGGTATGCAAACTTTTGAGCACAACTGTAAATTATTATACTTATATTGTATTATATTATGCAACAGTAAAATATTCCTGTCCTAATTTCTTCGCTTTCACATGTTATTTTAATGCTCTGATCAACCCCCGAGCCCTAATTTGTCATGAAGCAAAACCTTTGAGATTTTGTTTCATCATTTCATCACTCCACAGAA
Source organism: Myxocyprinus asiaticus (assembly GCF_019703515.2). Lineage (NCBI taxonomy): Eukaryota > Metazoa > Chordata > Actinopteri > Cypriniformes > Catostomidae > Myxocyprinus > Myxocyprinus asiaticus. The sequence continues at coordinate 6,382,841 of NC_059381.1, forward strand.
ATAGAGTAAGCGTGCGTCTCCTCCTCTGTGTCACTGCGTGTATGAGCCAGGTTCATTTGCCATTACACTATCATTTAAAGTGAAACCAGAGTGCTTTGTGTTCACTATCATCAGTGTATGTGCATCAGAGTGCTTGAGAATCTCTTCACATGCTCTTCTGGCCAGAAGCTGGTTGACGTCCGCGGTGCAGCTCAGTGACACTCGGATTCAGAGTTCAACTGAATGACACACGAGCATGCCGTTAATGGCATTTATACAGTATATTAGCTTAAAATTCCCTTATTTGGGCATTAAAATGTGATTGGAATTAGAATGCCCAATAATCGCAGTTGTCTCAAATAACCGCGGTTAGATCAAATAACCACAATCAGATGGTTATTTAATAATCGCAACAGGCTTAGTTTTGGCCATATGTTAGATTCTTTGTCATATTTTAGACCAATTATGCTATAAATTAGATTTTGTTTGGATGTACATTAACCTGTTTTGGCTATACAGTGGATTATTTTACCATATTTTAGACTTTTGGATATATGTTGCATTATTTTGCCCATGTTTTAGACTGTTCATGCTATATATTAGTTTATTTTGGATGTATATTAGACTGTTTTGGCTATATTTTATATTAATTTTGTCATATTTTAGACTGATTAAACTATATATTAGATTATTTTGGATGTATATTAAACTGTTTTGGCTACATGTTGGACTATTTTTGCCATATATTAGATGCTTTGGCTATATGTTGGATTCATTTAGCTACATGTTGGACCATTTTGGCTATATTTTAGACTGTTTTGGATATATGCTGGACTATTTTTGGCCATTTATTTGACCGCTTTGGCTATATGTTGGATTAATTTGGCTATGTTTTGATCTGTTTTGGCTATAGTTTGGATTATTTTGGACATATTTTAGACTGATTACGCCATACATTCGATTATTTTGGATGTATATTAAGCTGTTTTGTCTATAAAGTGGATTACTTTGGCTATTTCTTAATCTGTTTTGGTTATATATTGGACATAATTTAGACAATTTTGGCTATATGTTGGATTATTTTGACCATGTTTTAGACTATAGTTATATATGAGATTATTCTGGATGTATATTAAACTGTTTTGGCTACATGTTGGACTACTTTTGCCATATATTAGATGCTTTGGCTATATGTTGGATTAATTTAGCTACATGCTGGATCATTTTGGCAATACTTTAGACTGTTTTGGATATATAATACTTGCAAAAGTCTTGGGCACATAAGATGTTTCACAAAAACATTTGTTTTAAGACGGTTATTTATATCTGCTACTTTAGTGTGTCAACAGGAAATATAAATGTTAGACTCCCAAACATTACTTTTGCAAATAGAATAGAACAGAAGAACAGGGAGCCCTGCAACAGATGGCATGGCCCTCACAGAGCCCCCACTGAATATCGTGTCAGTCTGAGGTTACATAAAGAGACATAAGTAATTGAGACAGCCGAAATAAATCGAAGAACTGTAGCAAATTCTCCAAGAAGCTTGGAACATCCTATCTGCCAAAAACCAAGAGAAATTGTGTCCAGGTGTAAGTAGGAGAATTGGTGCTGTTTTGAAGGCAAAAGTATTCACACCAAATATTTATTTAGCTCTTTTTCTGTTTACTGGACTTTGTATGATGTTAATTGATTAATGAAAACTATTCAGGTCATTATTTTTTTTAAGAAATCCTCACTTTGCAAAAGTTTTAGGAACTTGTGAAAAACTTTCACAGTACTGTATGTTGGATTATTCTGGCCATATATTAGACTGTTTTGGCTAAATGTTGGGCTATTTTGGCTATATATTAGACTATGTTGGAATGCACTAATTTTATTTCTAATGAGTAGCATAGAGAAAATGGTTTAGTTTTGCAATATAACCATAATAATAAACAATTTTCAACACTCTTTATGGAGCTCAAACTATTTTTTGAAAAGCAATCGTGTTTGGCAGAATTATTCTGAATATCAAATACATGCAACCCATGACAGTAGTCTTGTAAATAATCTAACATGACTCTGATACCTCTGTTTGTGGAAAATCATTCAATCCATCCGTCTGCTCAGGATTGGACTGTTCTGTCTGTGTCATTATGAGATGCGTCTCTGTGTGTTCTGATGCCTCTTGAGATTCCATGACAACATTCTCCTGTGTTTCTGCTGTTGTCTCTGTTCCAGACTGATAGTATCCGCCATAATAATAATTATAATAATCTGTTTCAGAAAAAGATTAGCATTTAACTTCCACATCAATGCTGCAGAGGACTGGATCATTAAAAGGAATGTTCCGAGTTCAATATAAGTTCAGCTCAATCGACAGCATTTGTGGCATAATATTGATTATCACAAAACCTTGACACATCTCTCCTTTTGTTTAAAAAAAGCCGAAATCTTGGTTCCAGTGAGGCACTTAGGGTGGCAGTTTAGTTCGAAATAGAGCACGGTTCGCATGAAAAATTGGTAATGTGAAAGCTGTCATACGGACCGGGAAGTGCACCGCGGTACCGAACCCGAGACTACCTGTTGGAGTTCGGTTGCAATGGAACTGTAGCACGATTCGCGTGAATGTGAAAGCAACTCGGACTCGGGTGTGCACTCGTTCAGGAAGTCAAGTAACCTGCACATGCATTTTAGCCGATGACGACATCATTAGTTTCAACAACACACGAGGATCCACACATTCCTGAAAGTCCCAAAAGAGTAATGACACCACAATGACATACAACACTATAAATACTGTCTGTCTGTCTATACACCTTATAAATACTATTAGGTTATAAATATAGGGTATAATAGATGACAGTGGCAATAACTTCACCTTGGACACGAGCGTAAGCGTGCAGTGTAAACAGAGATGCAAATGAATTCCTTGCAATCAGCTGTCTCCTCAAAAAACGCCGTTTGCGAGCAGCAGCAAGCCGCCTTCCCCTGGACATCTGATGAGTTACACCATGCAGCGCACAGAGTTTCACAATTTGAGTTGAATTACTGAAATAAATGAACTTTTCCACGACATTCTAATTTATTGAGATGCACCTGTATACGCAGTTGTCGTTCACTGCTGTGCATAATGGCACCAAAATAACAAAAAAAACAAAGTATGATGAGTCGCGTTGTGTTCTCCATGTGTGTTTGTGATGAGGTAAGATGAACGCAAATGGACCGGGGTTCGATAGAATCAAGTGAGTGTGAAACCAGACCAAAGCTGCGGGGGGGCACCGGGAACAATCGCACTCGGGATCGGACCGCAACAAACGTGCCCAGCGTGAAAGCCCCCTTAATGAAAGTGAATGTGGGCCAATTTTTCAACATTAAAATTCTCACTTTTTCAAAAGTATAGACACAAGACAAAGGATATGAGGTAAAAATTATTTTAGTGTGATATAATCACTTACTAACATTTTCTGTGTAATTTGTAGCCAATTTTACAACTTTGTTACCATGACTATGTCATTTTAACAAACTCTAAACGGACTGTAAAAACTACAATTTTAACAAATTTACAGCTGAAATAATATACTAGTTTTAACAGAAGAATTATTGCAAGTGCTTTTATAAAATTATAAGCTTCACATTTCTGTGTTTAAACCCTCCAAAAAATTGGCCAAATTCACTTTCATTGTAAGTGCCTCACTGAAACCCAGATTTGTTATTTTTTAAAGAAAAGGAGGAATGAGTCGAAACTAATTTTTGTAATAATCAATATTAAGCCACAAATGCTATCGATTGAGCTCAACTTGTATTGAACCCAGAACATTCCTTTAACTAAGATACAGGAAAAACAAAAGAGAGAGACTAACCTGTCTCTGTCCAGGTGTATTCCTCCGTCTGAGTCTCAGCATTCACTCTCTCTTTCTCTCTTTTCTTTCTCTCATGGATTTCTGCACTCAGTGTATCAACCTAAATAAAAAACAACAACAGTAAATGAGTAAATTTTCATTTTTGGGTGAGAACCAGATTGTGCACTGACTCCAGCAAAGGGATATGCGAGCACCTAGCTTACCTGCTGTCTGAGATCTTCATTGTAGCTCTCAGTTGTCTTCTGCAGTCTTTCGCTTTGGCTGAGCTGTTTCTGTAACTTCTGTAGTTCATCCTTACATGTCTTCAATTCCTGCCGCAGCTCCTCTGCTTGTGATCTCAAAGACACGAGCTCTGCTTCCAAACCCTGCTCGTTGGGTTCAGGTTCTGGTCTTTCCTCCGCAGCCATCACTGAGTATTTTCTGTCAAAAATATGCAGATCAAGGCAAGGCAAGTTTATTTACATAGCATATTTCATACACAATGGTATTCAAAGTGCATTACATAAAGAAAATACAAGGTGCATATATACACACACACTTAATATACATATATACACATACACATTAATATATATATATATATATATATATATATATATATATATATATATATATATATATATATATATATCACGCACATATATAAATATAAACAGTTCAGAAATCAATATTTGGTGGAATAAACCTGATTTTCAGTCACAGCTTTCATGCATCTTGGCATGCTCTCTACCAGTGTTTCACATTGCTGTTGAGTGACTTTATGCCACTCTTGGTGCAAAAATTCAAGCAGCTTGGCTTTGTTTGACGGCTTGTGGCCATCCATCTTCCTCTTGATCACATTCCGGAGGTTTTCAATGGGGTTCAGGTCTGGGAATGTGCTGGCCATGACAGGGTCTTAATCTGGTCTTCCTCCATCCACACCTTGATTGACCTGCTGTGTTGCATGGAGCATTGTCTTGCTGGAAAAACCAATCCACAGAGTTGGGGAACATTGTCAGAGCAGAAGGAAGCAAGTTTTCTTCCAGAATAACATTGGCGGGCAGATTCATTTTGTGAAGGATGCATGAATCAAACCACATACAAGGTTATCCTGGAGAAAACTTGCTTCCTTCTGCTCTGACAATGTTCCCCAACTCTGTGGATTGGTTTTTCCAGCAGGACAATGCTCCATGCAACACAGCAGGTCAATCAAGGTGTGGATGGAGGAAGACCAGATTAAGACCCTGTCATGGCCAGCACATTCCCAGACCTGAACCCCATTGAAAACCTCCGGAATGTGATCAAGAGGAAGATGGATGGCCACAAGCCGTCAAACAAAGCCGAGCTGCTTGAATTTTTGCGCCAGGAGTGGCATAAAATCACTCAACAGCAATGTGAAACACTGGCAGAGAGCATGCCAAGATGCATGAAAGCTGTGACTGAAAATCAGGTTTATTCCACCAAATATTGATTTCTGAACTCTTCCTAAGATAAAACATTAGTATTGTGTTGTTAAAAAATATATTTTTTACTTGAATATTTACTTGTTTTCTTTGCATTATTCGAGGTCTAAAAACACTGCATCTTTTTTGTTATGTTGACCAGTTGTCATTTTCTGCAAATAAATGCTCTAAATGGCAATATTTTTATTTGGAATTTAAGAGAAATGTTGTCAGTACTTTATAGAATAAAACAAAAATGTTCATTTTACTCAAACACATACCTATAAATAGTAAATCCAGAAAAACTGGTAATTTTGCAATGGGCTCTTAATTTTTTCCAGAGATGTATATATAAACTACACCTACACAAGCAGACCAACCAATCAGAGAGAGCAACACAATTAATATGCATAATATGTAAATTAGTATCTGAAACATCACGACTCACAGAAAACATAGCTATCACAATGACATTAATCTGCTAAATGCAATCACGCAAGTGGACAGAAACCAAGTCTCATTTCATATTTAATAAGAATGTGTTCCTATTAATTTAAATTATGTTTATATTAATGCACTTTTGAGTTTTAGAACACATAATCCTCACCGATTTAAAGCACCCGTTTTCTCTGCGCTTTTCCACATTCCCCGCGTGCGCGTCAATCTGTAAATCAAAGATAAACATCATATGACCACTGTGCATTGGACACATATTCGTGTAGAAGTTTGTGTGATCGTAAAGTGCGTTACAGGAAGCAAACGCGACGAACTTTAATCCCACTTCAACGAAGGCCGCCATACTTTCACTTTGTAACGTCATGGCGCACGCGATGCTCCTGCGCAACTTCCTTTCGTTATTTTTATGGCGTCACAGCACCCCTAGTGTAGAACTCTGCTCACTGCAGTGTCGTTTCATTTTCCATACTGTACCACTGCCACTAGTGACAACCTTTTGTTTATTACAATTTCCTGTTAATTTTAATAAAATTTGGCATTTCATAACTCACGTATTCTGTAAACAAATTAATCCCCATTGTGATTGGATCAGTCAATGTAAGCCCACTTTGAATATTTGTTATAACAAATCAATTCGCTCCACTTTATATATATATATATATACACACAAATATATATATATATATATATATATATATATATATATATATATATATATATATATATATATATATAAAACTTTTGATTTAATCACTTTGCACAAAACTGAAGATGATAAGTATTTTGGCTCAAAATAAATGTGCTCAGTTTAGGGATTTTCATTAGCTACATACATTAGCAAGATTGTAAATATTATTAAATAGTATATCAAATGACCACAAAATTAAACTTTAGACATTGCACGCAACGATCTCATGAATCATGAATATTTTGCAGTGCATAGTGACATACAGGTGTTAAGGAAAGTACAGTGGTAGTTTTTGTTGCTGTTTAGTGTTTTGGGGGAAATGAGATAAAATGCCTTTTACCACGAGGGGCCTTTAGCCCAGTTGTACCCTACAAATCCAATGGAACATCCAGGGCTTTTGCAAATGAGATACATGTTTGGACATATGGCTAAGATAATTCCTCTACTTTTTATTATGCAAATGAGACACTTTTTATAGTATGGAAATAGCCATTATGTTAACAAACAAACGTTATAATAAATAAGCAAGGAAATACTATTAAAATCATTATGTAATATCTTTCATAACAAAGTTCATAATAAATGTGCAAACTTTGGCTCGTTTATGTTTAGCGTAAATTGAGTTTTATGTGCAGAAAAACACTAATTTATACAAAACACCTATTAAATGCAGGCACTGATAATGTTCTACTTTTGCTCTCAGTTTTTAATGTCACCATTTGACAAAAAGAACTGGCACAAAGAACTGGATTCATTTATTTATTTTGATACATTTTGATTTTGGGCAGCAGATGGCAGTACAAGCAAGTAAAATTTAACACCATCTTTATAGTGCCACACTTTTAGAGAGGTTTAAAAATCTTTCAGCTAACTGCTTTTTAAATATTACAACTTTCATGTGTAGAAAGTTTTATATAACCCCGGTAGAAGCTAAAGTGTTTGTGGCGTACATCATGAAGCACTTTTAGTCAGGATTTGAGACTAAATCAAATTAAAACTGTACATATGCTAACACCTGTGTCAGGCCCCCAAATCAAGAGGATGAGACTACAGGTGTATTTAATCTGAAATAAGTTTACAGGCCCATAATAGACAGGAAATGAGAGAGTGGTGGCTTGAGTTTTCACTGTCAGAAAAAATACGAGGTGGTAAGATTTACGACACCTTGCTCCCCTTCACACCACTTACACAGTTGTGTTGCCTCAAGCATAAGCTAATTGGCATTTGCATAAAGAGCAAGAGCTGTTGGTTTAACAGAGGTATTGACACACACATACACACACACACACACACACACACAAGTGCGCATAAACACATTCATGTGCATCATTCATTGTCTAAAAAAAACTGCAGACTTTATCCAAACATGATAGAAACATGACAGAAACTTTGACAGTTAGTCATATAGATGAAGGGTTTATTTAATTAATACACAACATTTAGAGTTGACTTCATTAAGTTGACAGTGTGAGAACTTGTCATTGGGGTGACAATATACACACACACTTACACAAGCGAGCGACTAGCGTATACACTAGCAGCTGACATTCATGACATGACAAGTGAATCTCGTGAAACCTAACTGAATATTGGAAGTGTAATCAGCAGAACTGTGAAACCATCACACTCTCTTTACTGACGCAATATATGCACTGTAATTAGTAGTACTTGCTAAGTATTAAAAACTTTGACGCATTAATCACACAGCTTGTCCAGGAGAGGTGTGCTATTATTTTTCTAAGCTTGAAGGAGGGGACCAGGGCAAATCTAGGGACTAGAATATAATACAGTCTTGTGCACGGGCTATTACTTGGGTTACCACCTAGCGACACCCTAACAACCACCCAGAAACCCTTAGCATTGTGGCGGTAAGTTTTGCATGAGCATAGACTTTGTGATCGCAACCCCAAAACTAGAGTGAATGGATGCATACAATAGGAACCTGGTTGTCATGTTTTCATAAAATCTTTCAAAGTCAAAAACTAGAAAAGAATGAAAAGATTTTTGCATCATTGAGTCAAAGGTCAAAAGGCCAATGCTTAATTTTTTTAGTCTGACATTCTATTTTATCACCCATGTTTTTTTTATTGACAATGACAGATAATGGGATAAGATGCCTTCACTATAGGGCAGAATCTTGATGTGGCCAGTAATGCAGTTCTCTTTCGATCTCACACATTGGCTATGTTACGGAGTAGCTAAATTAAATTAGCGGCACTAGTAAGTTTCACGATCATGTCTAGAAGGTAACCATCCAGATGCCGAAAGTCTCATGAGAGTCGCATGCAATGCTCACACACTGTGTTAATTATGTTTCTTTGGAGTCCCACAGAAACCCTACTCCTACCCCTAAACCTAACCTTAACCCTTCCCATAAATCTAACCCTAACCTTAGTAACAGCAAGTGCGAGTCCTGCAAGACTTTGGCATTCAGACAATTACCTTCTAGACAGCCCTTCACCTCATTTGTAGTAGCTCCGCTATTTTCAAAATGGTGTCGCTTTTTTATTTACTCCAAAATCAGAATTAGATCAATGGATTGCAGCTTTTGCAGTTACGAGATAATTTTTCAGGTGTCACAAAATGCTATCTGTCACATGCAGCAATACAGATGAAAAAATCGTCAAGTGCGCTCACTTAAACTGTCCTCTATTGTAGCACTGGGAAATCCAAATCATTTAAGGGAATCGGTTTGTTTGGATAGTTCATATTAATAAACATGTTAAAAACTATTCACCTATTCGCTTACATGTAGCGTTGGGAATCCATTCATTTTAGTGATTCGGTTCGTTCGGATGGTTAATTTGCTTTTTTTAAAGATTTTTTATTTTTTTTATTCACTATGTTTTTCACTCAGTTACTATATAAAATAAAATGTTTTTTAGATTTATTTGTTGTATTTAGTATAATTTTATATGGTCAATTTAATGTTGTCCCCTTTTTGAGACACTTTGTTTTTGTACCGTACAATACTGTTCTGAATCACAACAGTAGCACCAAAAGGTAGCACCAAAGCAATAAAGATTTTTTTAACACATAAAACTAAATAGCAACATAAAGCAACTGAGTGCAAATCGTGTTAGGTGCTATTTGCCCTCATAATTAACTACTAACATACAGAATAGGGGCATCACTGAGTGTGACACCCTACACCAGCCCCTACCCCTAAACATAACCCAAACCTTACCTTACAAAAACTAACCATGGTTTTACTAGTTACCATAGTATCGCCATGGTATTTTGTAGTAAAATCATAGTAACTACAAAATTAATCATGGTTACTATATTATCACCATATTACTGTAGTAACACCATGGTTAATTGCATTAAACTATGGCCAAAAAGCATGGTTACTACAATATTAATATAATAAAAGCATGGTAAATTTTACCCACATTAAACTCCCCACCATGTCCAAAAAAAAAAAAACAACCTTTATATTAACTTTAATTTATTATTATAAGTAGTATTAGAGTAAATATTAAGAGTGGAGACAGAAGACAGCATGGGAAAAAGTGGGAAAGGGGGGCATAAAACTATATAGTCCACTTTGCAGCTCCCAGAAGTAACCATGTGCCCGAAAAGCACCGCAACCAAAGGCAGTTTGTTTTATTGTCAAGAGTCATTTAGTGGCAAGTAAATATGAAATCAATTTTAACACAATAATACACCAACCATCTCCATGAATGATTTTAAGGAAAACGATGAAAAAACTAGTGGAAAATGTGTCTAGACTTTACGATCAGAATGTCTGTCCATCCAAAAATAAAATGTACTTACTACTTCACATATATGATTCTGAAAAACAAACAGGTATATTCAGTATACTATATATATATATATATATATATATATATAGTTATGGTTGTGTATATGTAACTTACTTGCTACTAAGTGCCTCAAATAAAACTCCTGAGTATCTTCCAAAGATAAAAATAGTAATCCAGTGATTAGGTAATTTTGAAAAGTGCTTATTGCATCAAGACTAGGGTCTCTAACTTTCCAAAGCATGGGTCACCCCCTTCTCTAAGATGAAACCTGGAGCCTTTGTGTCCCTATAGATCTCTAAACACAAGCTCTACTATTATCCACCTGTCTTTAAATAACTTTCAGCATCTAACAAAAGCTTTGACCCAAACATGTTTACTGCCAGATATTAGGTTTTGCTATCAAATAAATTATTACAAAAAGAAAAAAATCAGATGCTCCAGAGATAAACATGGTAGAGAGATAAAAGAGGTTGTTTCATTTTTTATTCTTGCATGATCCACCCCAATCTCCCATTTCAATGCACTAAGAATTCAATCAGTGTTTGTTTGTGCATAGAACTGCTACTCAAAGTAGCATCATAAATGACAGAGATTCCTGTTGTGCTCTCGGAATCAGGATTCAAAATGCTAATGCCCTGTGTGATGAGTTCAGCGCGCTGCGGCTTATCCAAAGAAATGTGTTTTTCCCAAAAGAGTGTGAGTGTGTGTTTGGTATGAGGGACTGTAGCATCAGTTTGCAGTGGATTAGAAAGAGGAAAAGTGTGAATGGGTTTGTTAGTTTAAGTGTGTAAGAGGTTTTGTCTGTATGTGTGGGTACGTACAAAACTGTCCCAAAAGTAAGCTAAATCTGACAAAACTTTCCTTTAAAGGTGCTATATGTAATATTTTTACTGTACTAAATCATAAAATGACCATAATACATCATTAGAGAATTACAAAACATGCTAAGTTGAACTACTGGCTTCTCTGATAACAATGCTACAGCCAGTATATTCTTCTTTGAAGTTTCCATTCCGGGCCGGAATTTCTGTTTATGTTTTGGCCTGTGTGATCCCGCCCACTGCCCTCTCACCAATAGTATTTTGACACCACCATGTTGCCAGATTTGAACAAGTTTGCAGGCAAACAACACTGCGTGCTGCAGCCATGGAAGCCAGCAAACGAACTGGATCAGAGATAACAGATTCCACCCGACCTTAAAAGCCTCGCCATCCGTCTAAAAACCACCATGACCAGAGGCGTAGTAACACAAGGATAAATATTGGAGATGCCTTTGGAAGATGGAGACAGCTTAAAGCCCAGAAATCCTTTAAAACGGATGCTGAGTTGGCTAATTTTCTCCTTAACATCCAAATCGAGTAACGTTACTCATGCCCATCCCTAGCTACTTGCTACAGTTTTTATCTATCTAATCTTATGTAAACCTTACATCCATTTTAGAAGAGTTTATTGTATTTTGTTACTGAAGCAATGAATGTGGCAACCCGTGTGAGCTTCGAGTCTGGGGCGGGGCAGACAACTCTCCAATATTTTGAATTTGGACTGCAGTACCCATTTCAAACGCTTGTTGCCAATCTTACATATAGCACCTTTAAGTACTTTTAGGGACATCATCAATTTGAAAAATTATTCATTAATAAAGAAAATATTGTTTGGTTAATTTTAAAATGCAAACTTTTATCTGTAGGTGTAGGATTAGTCTGTAGTAATTATAATTTGCTTGATTTAAAAACAATAATCTCTATGGTATGTCCCTATTTAGATATCTAAACGTGAGTGTGAGTTATTGTGTGTGTGTGTTGGAAGAGTATGTTTATTCTACTCTGTCCTAGAGCCAAGCATATCATGCTTATGTGACTGTATGTGTGTGTGTGTGTAGTATCATGCACACAGGGGAAGGCTCTGCAGGACTTGCATTGTAATGACATGGAGTTGTGCGTAACAACCACGTCATCCTGGCATCCCAGCTCTCCAAAAACAACAAAGCGCAGAGATAATATCAAACCAAAGCAGCTCATATCCTCCGCTATCAGCACTTACATCCACACATTTTTCAATTCCTTTATATTTCCAAGTATTGCAGGGGCGCTATCAAAAAAGCAAAACTCTTAAAGGGATAGTTCACCAAAAAAAAAAAAAAAAAAAAAAAAAAAACTCATCATTTACTCACCCTCATGCCATCTCAGATGTGTTTGACTTTCTTTCTTCTGCCGAACACAAACAAAGATTTTTTGAAGAATATCTCAGCTCTGTAGGTCCATACAATGCAAGTGAAAAACTTTAAAGCCCCAGAAAGCACTTGACATCTGCAGTCTCCTTGGCGATCCTGATTTCAACCATGATTCAACTTTCTAGTGTTTGACGCATTTGCAGAGTGCTAGATAGCTCTAGGAAGTGTTATCAAGCTTGAAATCACGATCGCCAAAGAGACTGCAGATGTCAAAATTTATATTGAAAAAGAAGTTATATTTTGGTCTGTTCTCACCCACAAATGATTGTGTCGCTTCAGAAGACATGTATTAAACCACTGGGGTCGTATGGATTACTTTTATGCTGCCTTTATGTGCCTTTTTGGAGCTTCAGAGTTTTGGACCCCATTCACTTGCATTGTATGAACCCTCAAAGATATTCTTCTAAAAATCTTTGTTTGTGTTCAGCAGAAGAAAGAAAGTCAAACACATCTGGGTTGGCATGAGAGTGAGTAAATGATAAGAGCATTTTCATTTTGGGGTAAACTATTCCTTTAAGAGATTTTCATGAATATACTTTTGAAACACTGTGTATTTAAACGATTATGGATTGGCCCCATTCACTTGCCAGGCAGTTTCAAGGGTGTTCTGAGTGTATGGCATTGCTAGGTGTTTGTTATTGCCCAAGTTTCTATGATATTCTGGTAAATAAAAGGTCAAATGAAAGTCTATCGGTTTTTTGCTCTTTTATGGAAAATCTTGAGTCTGATTGCTTAGAAAAGTAATATTACACCTCTCCTCAATAAGCCACACAATTTGAGGTATGATTCATGCCCATAGCACAAATGTGTGATGAGTTAATCATCGCTATTTGATCATATCCCCAGGCTTATATGATCAAAAGTAATAGTATGACACTAATAAGTCTTACTGCACCTTACATACACATGTAGTCTAACATACTTTATTAAAAATAATAATCCTGAAATTAAAGTTATCTTGCAGTTTTAAAGCTCACATTTCTCAAAGTACGACACTGAATGCATGGCACAGACTTGTTCTCTTGAGGAAAGATCCTGGATCTAAGAACGTCCAGCATTCACAACCCTTCTGCTACATCAGACACGAAGAGCACACAGGCTGATGGACGCAGCAGATGAAGAGCCAGAGGGCGAAGAGGCTACAGCCAGAATCAGGCCTGAATATCATGCAGAATCTAAATTTAGAGATTCCAATAGAGTGTGTTTTTAGAGACATGGAGAAGGCATGCACCAAACGCACACACATATAAGACAACTCACTGATGTCTCATTACATTGTGTTTTTGTTTTTGAAGACTCTGCATTACAACAACCTGTCGGTCTCTTTTAGATGATTGCTTGTCTGGTCTGATTTTTTTCTCTTTCGTCAGTGTTTAATCATTTTGTGCCCAATGGCTGTTTATGCTGTTTTTGTTTGTGTTGGAAAGGTGTCAAACCTGTGTCACTCTGAATGAAGTGTCATGCAGTTGGGACACCCAGGGCTGATGGTCTGTTTGATGAATGTGCTGTTGCTTTTTATTATCAAATGCCACACTGAACTCAATCAATGAGGTATTTCCTCAATAACTACCCCTGGCAAACAGTGCACTTAGTAGTTTTAACCCCAAAATGTCTCGGATTGTTAAGGAGACAATCAGTTATGTGTCTTTGAAGTGCCAACTTTGTCTCAGCTGTTTCTTCTAAAATGCCTTAGGAGAAATAAAAGACAAGACTAAGATAAAAATCTGGCATCAGATTTGTGGTCTTGGAGGAATTGGATGAGAAATTCCTCTGCTACACAATATTGTTTTAGGCAGTTTTGGGGAGTAACTAACTAAACGTAGTGACATTACTAACTTAACTACATTTTTCAGTAGTATGACAGTAGCTCAGCTATTTTCAGAATAGTGTTGCTTTTCTAACAAGTAGCCGTATAATGCTGCTTTTGTGTCATATTGTATAGCTTCAATGTAGTTTGCTGCTTTTTGTAGTGAAGTACTTTTCTAAAGGGTAGCCTATTGGTAATTTAATTACATCAAATTATTAGACTGTAGTTTGGTAAGGTCATTTAAGGCACAGTACAGATAATACTAGCTAGCCAGATTGAGTTTTTGTTATTTTCCAAACATCACATGGGGTTAATATTATCCCACCCACCGGCCAATTACATTAGCACTACCTGGTTCAAGACCAGCGGTTTAAGGAGCCAACAGAAACCAATTTTCGAAATGGGTCCAAATTGGAAACTAGCACTGGCCCCATGTTGGTGTAAAAAGAATAAAAGACAATTTGAGGAATGAAAAACAGGAATGAAACTGTAAAACAGGAAAACATTTTTATTTTATTTTATTTTTTTGTAGCATGGGATGTTGGTGTTCTGTGCTCCTTTTTATTTATTAAAATTATATACAAATATATACAGTAAACTGCATTTTGTGTTTACTTGTGTTATCTTTGACTAATATTTAAACTTGTTTGATGATCTGAAACATTTAAGTGTGACAAACATGCAAAAAAATAAGAAATCAGGAAGGGGGCAAACACTTTTTCACACCACTGTATATATATATATAAAATAAATAATTCCCAATTTTTTCATATTTTCTGTATTTTAAAATAAATTAAAAAAAATGTAAAAATAGTTTTTTTTGTATGGGTATGCTGTTGTTCTGACTCTGAGCTTATATACAGTCACTGTGCGCTTTATTAGAAACACCCATACACCTACTTCATACGATTATCTAATCAGCCAATCGTGTGGCAGCAGTGCAATGCATAAAACCATGCAGATATGGGTCAGGAGCTTCAGTTAATGTTCACATCAACCATCACAATGGAGAAAAAATTTGATCTCAGTGATTTTGACCGTGGCATGATTGTTGGTGCCAGACGGGCTGGTTTGAGTATTTCTGTAACTGCTGATCTCCTGGAATTATCACACACAACAGTCTCTAGAATTTACTCAGAATAGTGCCAAAAACAAAAAACATCCAGTGAGCATCAGTTCTGCGGACAGAAATGCCTTGTTGATGTGAGAGGTCAACAGAGAATGATCAGACTGGTTCGAGCTGACAGAAAGACTACGGTAACTCAGATAACCACTCTGTACAACTCTAGTGAGAAGAATAGCATCTCAGAATGCACAACACATTGAACCTTGAGGTGGATGGGCTACAACAACAGAAGACCACGCCAGGCACTTTATTAGGGCAAATTATATTTTTGTCAAATGGGTATGCTGGTGTTCCAAGCTCTGATATGACTAATACATGTGTCTGCCACATGCAGTCTTTGCTCACATCTTCAGAACATAGATTAGATCTCCTCTGAGATGAGATGGACACCATTAGACAGACAGAACAAGTGTTTAAACCAGCCACAGTGATTTGTTCATGTTCACATTGATTTCTCATCAATCGATCTGGCAGCAGGGCTTGTGTTTGCGACTCGTTGGCCGCTAGTGTAGAGTGATAACTGAGAAGTATTATTGAATTTGTTCCCGACATGTAACAGTGGTACAGAGGAGATGTTCTATGAGACAGCTCAACAGCTGAATGGCCAGATGCATGTTTTATTGACGGCCCTGTGATTCAATCTGGCTCTAAATATTTGACATCTGGGACCAGAAAACGGTCCTTTGAGCAGTCTCAAACCGACGTCATCAATAATTAGAAAGATGCGCATCAGTGTACCGTACAATTCAGTGGTTTTAAAATAAATATAAAAGAGCATGCACTGTTGACTCCTCAGATATAAACCTTCATTAAATATTCTCACAAACACAAAGATGTAAGGCGAAGAGCTGATCTCAGGTTAAGCATATTACAGCTGTTACGTCTCAGCAGATCAAATGTTTATTTCTCTATTCGCATCTCATCCCTCCTATTGTCTTGTCACATCACTTTGACTCACTCCTTTTTGTCTCATTTCTTCTCTTCTTCTATCCTCTTCATCTCTTCGCTCCTTCTCACGTCTCACCTCGTCTCCTCTACTCTCCTTGCCTGACCTCCTCTTCTCTTACCTCGGGATGTCCTCAACTGGAAAAAAAAATTCATATAAAATAAATTATGTTTTGTTATTCTAAAAATGCTAAATGTTTTCTTTTAGTGCTGGGGTTAGGTTTGTACAGTGACCCCAGACTGCGCAACAAAATTAGCAAAGCAAACAAATGATAACAAAACACAATGGAAATAAACCACAACACAACAGAAAAGTCACAACACAACAAAATTAAGGCACAACACAATGGAAATACTGTAAACCACAACACAACGGAAATTCACCACAACACAACTGAAATAAGCCATAACACAATGGAAATAAGCCACAAAATAACAAAAACAAAATAAGCCACAGCACAACGTAAATAAGCCACAACTGCACAAAATGAAGCCACAACACAACTGAAAAGCCATAACACAACAAAATTAAGCCACAACACAACAGGAAAGACACAAATAAATTAAGCCACAACACAACCGAAAAGCCATAACACAACAAAATTAAGCCACAACACAACTTAAAAGACACAACAAAATTAAGCCACAACACAACTTAAAATACACAACAAAATTAAGCCACAACACAACAAAATTAAGCCACAACAACACTGAAAAGCCACAACACAACAAAATTAATCCACAACACAGCTGAAATAAGCCACAACTTACCAATTTTTAAGATATAACACAACAGAAAAGCCACAAGAAAACAAATGTAAAGGGGTCATGAAATGAAGAATCAAATTTTCCTTGATATTTAGACATTTAAGAGGTAACTGTACTATAAAAACATACTGTTCATTTCAGAACTCAAAACTTCCTCCCCAGTCTAAAAAGAGCATTTATCGTTGCCACCCTGCTGAAATGTCTTGTTTTGAAATCTGTCTGTTCATGACGTCACGAAACATTGCTCATTTGTATTTACACATCCCACAACATGCGTCATCGCACCCTTGGCCCCACCCACTGGCGCTCAGTTCAAGTCAAGATAGCAGGCTTTGTGTGACATAATAATCCTGAACACCAAAGGGGACCCATCTGGACTATTTTGAGAATGAACTACACAGACTCTTAGACCGCTGCCATGTATCTCACCACTTTTAAAAGATGCGTTGTCAAGTTACAACTCTAAAAGGAGAAGGAATTCTCTTTTATTCAGCTGCTGCCTCTTGTTGTTTTGAGCACAAACGCGTCATGGATGCGTTCTTTTGCCCGTCTGCGCTATTTTTAATTGTTGGTGTATGTAAACATAGACTAGATGTACACTGTAAAATAATTCTGTAATTTGAACGGTAAAAGACTGTAAAAATGCTACAGGAATTTTTTTTTTTACATTTAGAGTATTAACTGTAAAATATAAAGTAACATTTTTTTTATATATTTGAAAAGACAATACAGTAGTTTTTACAATAAAATGTTGTAAAAATAAAAAATTTTATATGTAAAAATTATGATTTTCCCGTATAATTAATGGTAAAAATTTGCATTATGTTTAACAAGAGAGTACATGTACTTTATACAGTCAATTATTGTTAAAATTACAGTAAAAAATAATAATCGGGCGTTCCCACAATTTCCTGCATGACCCATCACATTTCATTATATTTTATGGGAATAGTTATGTTTCTTCTTATTTTTAATATCAGTTATGTACATTGGGGTGTTCTGTTTTATATTTGTTTAGTTAATGTAGTTTAGTTTAGTTAATGTATACTGCATAATTTTAATTTCACATGTGTTACCCTGATGGTGTTTAGTGTTTGTGTGAGTGACACTGAGCACTGTCTCTACAGTTTATTGGTCATTGCTTCTGGAAGAGTCACTATTGATGAACTTCACGTCATCATGTGCTCTTCTGTATTTTCTTTCGGTGATTAACAATACCTTATAAAGTAAAAAGCAGATTTTTATAGTTTCAGAAGGTTAATATCAAGTTTTTTACTTTTTTTACTGTAAATTTAACAGAATTTTTGATCACACTTTATATTAGGTGGCCTTAAATACTATGTACTAACATTTATTATATACAAGACTATGTATTTACTGTGTAACTACATGTTGTTCTGCAAAATTCCCACATTTGCTGCTACTGAGGTTGAGGTAAGGGTAGGTTTAGGGTTAGAATAAGGGGTTAGAGTTAGGTTTTGGGGTAAGGGTTGGGTTAAGGGTAAAGTTAACAGTGTAACTACAAATGTAATTAAATGCAAGTACTTCAAATGTAATTACAATGCAACAACATGTATGTACATCATAAGTACATTATATCAAATGGTTAAGTACATAGTAGTTAAGGCCACCTAATATAAAGTGGGTCCGAATTAAAAAACATTTTTTTATTTTTTTCATTTTTTTTATTTTACAGTGTTTACAGTGTAAAGTTGTTTACATTTTTACTGTATTTTTTACATAATTATTCTGGCAACAACAGCTGCCAGTTATTTGTTTTGTTTTTGTTGTTGTTGTTGTTGTTGTTTGTTGTTTTTTGTTGCTGTTGTAGCTCAAGCATGGATTGCTTGTGACCCAGTCATAATAAGATTCAAGCTTTGCAAAGGAACTATTATTGTAGTTTCACTTGGACCCCATCAAAAACGCAAGTAAACCGATTCATTCATGAATATTTAAAATCTCATGACCGTTTGATAGTTTATGGTGCTGAGTGTTAACAGCTGTGCTTGAGATGAACAGTTTAATATATTCGGATGCAATGTATTGGATGTGCGTTATGTGTAAACCCTGAAATTTAGTTTTATAATGTTGAGGGGCTTGTTCGTTCTCTTACGACTGAGTTTGCTAATTTTGAGGGGCTGCATGATTTTAGTCAATCATAACTTTACGTTGAAGTTTTAAGGAGACAGAGGGCCAAAAACAGTGTTGAAAATGATCATATATTACTAAATTGTGACTGTTTTGGTGCAAAAAAAAAAAAAAAAAATTTTTTTTTTTATAACATTATCATTGGACCTCAGGAAAGATAATAATATGATAAAAAATAGCACTTCATGACCCCTTTAAGCCACAACACAAGTAAGCCACAACACAATGAAATTAAGCCACAACACAACAGAAAAGCCATAACAATACAAAACTAAGCCACACCACAACAGAAAGAAAACATAACTTAACAAAATTAAGCTAAACACAACAGAAACAAGCTGCAATTGAACAAAATTGAGCCACAACACAACAACATTAATCCATAATACAATAAAATAAAGCCAAAAAAGACAGAAAAGCTACAACACAAAACAATTAGGCAACAATACAAAGGAAATAAACCAAAACACAATGAAATTAAGGCATGACACAACACTTTTTAATGACACAATTAATAGAAAATTAATATTAATAAAAATGTTGTACTTATTTGTCCAGATGTGGTCTGGACTGTGGACTAAAAGTTCAGTCTCATGTTTGATGTCACCTGCATTGAGCATTTATTTTAATTTCGTTGTGTGGTGGCTCATTTCAGCTGTGTTTTCAACTTTTGCTTGCTTTGCTATTTTTGATGTGTTGTACGATGCCATCATAGGGGTTGGGTTTGAGTCAGTCTACAGTCTTTAGTAATTAGTTTAATATTTAAACAACAGACGTCTATGGTATGTCCCCCAGTAGATAACTCTCACTGTCTAACCTGTGTGTGTACCTTCGGCACTCTGGCAACATGCTTCCATTGGAAGCGTTGGACACATCCACGTTTCTCTTCCACTCTTTCTGTCTCGTTCTATAAGGTTCAAGTGTTAATAAGAGCCTCTTTTACAAATTTCCTCTTTCTGTTGTCAAACATGTACACAAAAAACACACATAAATGTCATTCTTTCTCTGTATATCTGTCTGTGTGTGTAGGCCCCTCAACAAGAAATTGTACATGTTCGTCATTATGACATGAAGCGTTTGTGTGTGACCTCGTCCAACAATCTCTCATCAAACGCTCCACTTTATGTGTCAGGATGAGCATTTCAGAGAGAATTGAAAACAGACTGCGTCACACTGAGGATCCAAGCTATTTTATGGTTCCCGTACTTACCCTGAGCAAATGGTTTTTGGAATTAACGACACATTTTACACACTATTTAAGGGAATAGTTCACCCAAAAATAAGAACTGTCATCATTTACTCACCCTAATGACGTTCTAACCCCATTTGAGTTTTTTTCTTCTTCTTCTGTGGAACACAAAATGAGATGTTTTGAAGAATGCTCTTGTTTTCCATACAACGAGTGCATAAAATAGAGGCTGTCAAGATCCAAAAATGACAAATAAGCACCATAAAAGTAGTCCATACAACTTGCGCACTAGTGTTTATTCGGAGTCTTCTGAAGGCATATGATAGCTTTGTGTGATGAACAGACCAAAATGTAGTCTTTATTCACAGCCCTCCACAGTTTCATGTTTGCGCATTTTCAAACTTGTTGCATGCAATCAGACATGAGACACGAGTCGTTTTCCGCCTTTTAAGTCAAATCTGCCATAATGTGTTTTGACCAGTGGCGAATTGTCAGGGCCAATAAAGCCTTCTCTGCTGGCCTAACATGCCAAATAAATAAATATTTTTCATCCTTTCATTCTCAATCTCATTTTTGCGCATGAGTCTGAGCTCCACCCCCTCAGGCCTTCAGAATTTCCACAGAATCCCTCAACAGTGCAAATGAATACGCATCTAATGTCAGATTGTCTGATTCATCAGCCAATCAGATTGATTTATTTGTTCTTGGTGGGTGTGATCTTTAGGATATGTCCTGGTCGAGGCCTTCTAGCTGGCCTTGAGTGACACAATCACGCTTTAAGAGATGTACATAATTCAAGAGCGAAGAGCGCGAGATCTTGGTATATGTCTTTATCACTGTCACGACTACTATGTTGCTCGGAACTGCACCCAAGAATTTCACACACTATTGCACTTGTGTATATGGTTGTGTGACAATAAAAGTGATTTGATTTGAGTCCGCTGTCATCACTGCCGCTATCGCCGTTGAGAAAGAGATCCTTATGGATTTACAAACCTGAGATGTTTCTGCATGACCGTGTGATTGCTTAATTTATTAAACAGGAAAGGAGGACTGATTTTCACTTCAAACAAATTGGTAAGTGCTTTTTGCATTTTTACAGCAACACCAGGAGTTTTCTAAGTGTAAATTAGGCTTGCTTGAGCATTAAATGTCGTTTCAAGTTCTGGCTTTCGTGCGTAGACGTGTTTTTAAAATGTCAATTGGTATTATTAGTTAGCTGCAACATAATATATGATGCCCAAAGGAATAGGGTGTCTTATTCATTGTGAAACTGTGTTTTCTTAATGGAATGAATCACACTGAAGGCCTAGACTTTAAATGCACGGCCCGCCACTAGTTTTTTATATGCCCAAGTGCAAAGGTTTTCAGCAAATAATCTCTTTAAACATCAGTTTTTACTTTATTTTCATTTCATTTTTGAGTAAAATATAACTTAAATAAGACCAAAAACATCTCTACTTGGTAGTGGGGAACTATAATTTTTGTATAATTAGGGCTGTCAACCAATTATAATTTTTATTCAAGTTAATTTCATGACATGCCGATGAATTAAACGCATTTTTTATTATTTGCTGAGAAAGGCTTCCAAATAAAGATAATTTGTTATAAAGTATACATAATAATTACAATAATTATAAATATAAATAAAATATAAGGCCTGTAATAAATATAATAACTTAGATTTTCAGATTGAAATACTGTAAAATGCATTATTGTGGCAGACGATTAAAGTATTGATTAGACAATACAAAAGGTGACTTTAGAAGTCAGTATACTGTTCATTTTATTTCCAAATCCCGTAAGTTTGTCAAACTGTCCTGCTCTCACAAGGCAAGATAGATGCTTTTGGAGTGTTTTCAGCATCATAAACGCTGTATTTCTAGGACACTGAGTTAAGTTAAAAGTAGTTGAAACTTTGAAAATCATGTCACGAGATTCCTGTATTCTGTTGTGCTTTGTCCAGCCGTCAAGAACGTGTCTTAAGTGACCGGCTCTCATTCTGTAGCTGCGCTGCTGGTGAGATTTGTCGTGATGAGAGAAAGGTGCCTCTGGTTGCTCCTTGCAGGGTATTCAGGTATACAGGCTCCATATGGTTAGTATTGCCTCCCAGGAACAAACTGAGGACCCTTTGTACAATGAGCAAGGTTTGTTGAGCCGTGCTAAACTGCCCTCTACTGATGCTGCTCGTAAAAACACAAATACTTCAAGCTTGAGTTGCTTAGTAGGAAAATACATATTTTTATTACGCAATTTATTTTTCATATAATTAATTGCACTAAATTAATGCACTGAATCAACAGCCCAAGTAATAATTAAACTCTCCAGAATTCTGCTCTGCTCTGACATAGTGAACATACGGTTATATTATATTTTCTATTATTCTGCCATCATCAAACGTTCACCAAACAATTCCAGAACATCTCATAAACACATCCATCATATTTATCCAAACAGGGAATGCTGAAGCCAAATGCTCCATGTGTTGTACACACACACACACACACACACAAACATGTTTGCCTCCCTCACGGCAAAATGATTGCCTATTACAGGGGTTCAAGCTCTAATATGAACGTTTTCCTCTTTCCATGAACAGAGATGGGAAATCATTCCTCTGTTCCTCTATCTTTCTGTTCGTCGGTTCTGTTCGTCGAGAGGTGCCCTCTTATCTCTAATACCCACCAAACAGAGTTACTGACCTTGAAATGGCCATTTTGTGTGGTATCTATTGCTCATGACACACACGCACACACAGTCACTGTTTCGTTGTGTGATTCTTACTTGTCTCTGGACTTCCTGGCCATCCTTATTCAGTGCAAAATACTGGAAACCTGCAATAGAGAATGAGAAAAAGAATAAATTCAGCTTGAACAGCTTGCGACTCTTGAAGTCAGTATTAATTTGCCAATGGATAAAATCAAGTCCCTCCATGATTTTTTTTTTTCTTGTTTACTATCCTCTTTCACTCTGAAAAAATGCTGTTGCGAATGCTGTTCGACTTCCAGGTTCAATAAATTTTTTGCACCAAGATAAATTATAAAATACACATACACAGTTTCTAAAGTATAGCCATAAGATTAAAAACGTAAAATTAAATGAGTTAACATTTACATTTGGCAGACGCTTTTATCCAAAGTGACTTACAGTGCACTTATTATAGCGACAATACGCCCAGAGCAACCTAAGTGCCTTGCTCAAGGACACAATGGTGGTGGTTGTGGGGATCGAACCAGCATGTGATTTAGACCACTACACCACCACCACTCATACCATGACACTGGTATGTAACAACCTTATCTGTAAAGTCCAATCTTTGAACTCATGTCATGACCATGCAAAGCCGGTAAACCTAGTAATTTTCGTACTATGCGAAAGAACATCAAAAAGTTACATGACATAACTATCATGAAAGTACTGTTTACATAGACCAAGCTCCACACACTGGAATTCCATTTATAATGCATAACCAGAAGTTAATCTGTCTAGAAAAGTAGTCACACTATTAAAAGGACTATTTAGACAACTTTTTCATTTAAAAAACATGTTTTTGTATGGATACGACCTTCACTTTTCTTTATAAACCCTCTAGAATGCCTTGCCTATATAGACATCCAGTGTAAGTGCACAACACAATGTGTGTGTTGTTAAAGACTGAGGGATGAGTTTAAACTATTTTCTGTGGCAATCGACACCATGTCGTAGATGCTGTCAATAGAGTACTGCAACCTTATGAAATCTCATTAAGTCATTTTTTCATCACAAAAAGGCAACAGATACACTCAAACAGCTCCCCGCAGAGCAGACTTCCTGCGTTCACTAATACTGCACCAATTTCAACATTTCTATCTGTGCATACCGTTCAGGGGGCCAATGGAAATATGTTCCTATTTGGACAAGTTAGTGTGTCTTTCTCCTTGAAGCATGTTCAATTTGTGTGTGTGATTTATATTCTCAGAGAAATGGAAGATTAACACTATAACAGTGGCCTCCTATCTGCCAAAGTGCGTCATACTTTCTTCTCTCCTGCTGTACTCCACTGCATGGATGCAGGCATGAAATAAACGAAGCAGGGGGGATGTCGCACAGTTAGCCGAGATCAGTTGCAAATTTGGGTCACATTCCAAAAAACAAACAAATCACATGCTGTATAATAAGCCGTAAAATATTGTTACAACAGCAAACACATGGCTCAATATATAAGGTTTCCAGGAGTTGTTCAGGTTCAGAGATCAATGATGAAACATTCACATACACGCATGGGCTTGACACATGAGTAGATACTGTTTTCCCTTTAATGGGTAAGTTCATCCATATTTGAAATTGCTGTCATTATTTACGCACCCTCATGACTTTCCAATCCCATATGACTTTCTTCTGTGATACAGAAAATGGGAAATCTTGAAAAATGTTGACTATACTTTTTTCCATACATTGAAAGTTGTAATTCAACACAATTTTCCATTAAAAATTGTATTATCAATAGCAATTTGAGCGAAAAGTTGAATTGAAAAATGTACAAAAATGTACAATTTCGGAATTTCTTACTGTTTGGTATATCCACCTTTTGCTTTAATAACAACATGTACTTGCACTGACATTGACTGCACAAGTTTGTGCATGTGTTGCAACATAAGTAACTAAACAATGAATAGTAGCAAGTGACTAGGTTCAAAACAAAGATACTAAATATCCTAAAAAAAACTTCTTACCTTCCTTCTTCACTAATAGTAAACCAGTAAAAATGCTAAATTAAACAAAAATGCATTCCTTTCCTTTCCAGCT
Source organism: Myxocyprinus asiaticus (assembly GCF_019703515.2). Lineage (NCBI taxonomy): Eukaryota > Metazoa > Chordata > Actinopteri > Cypriniformes > Catostomidae > Myxocyprinus > Myxocyprinus asiaticus. Next base: position 6,407,998 of record NC_059381.1, read on the forward strand.
TACCTGATCTTACTGGTATTTAAGAGCTTTGCACAATATTTACCTCTTAGATATGGATTTTTTAAATTTTATTTTATTGTTGCTCTCTCTCTCTCTTTCTTTCCAGGTGTGCTTTGTCCCTCCTCTGTTTCCCTGCAATGGCAGGTCCATCTTCAGGAGCTCCTCCCTCTGATAATCACTGTTCTCCTGAGATTGGCTGGGAGAGAGCAGGAACGTTGAAGGGAGAGGGATAAAAGAAAAACCAAAGAAGCCACTGGAAGAAAGCAATCATTTCCAGAGCATGCAAAGCTGATGGCTTGCTTGCGTTACCTTAATTTATCACACAGAAGAGATCTTTATGATGTCTTTCTTCTGCATTTTTACTTTCAGGCTGTTGTGGCTCAACACTTTCAGGTGACAGGTTGTCTGACTCCAGTCAGACTTCAGACTTTGGAGCTCACAAAGCTGCACATTTAACAACTTGAGTTTTTGACATGCAGAGCCATCTTTAATGGTTATAGAGTATGTCCACGTAACTCCACCACAGTTTTACAAAATGCACCTCACTGCTTGCATCAAGTCACAAAATAGTCACAAATTTGCTTATTTTGCTTACTTTCTTTTAGTGACCTACTGTAAAAGTGCAGTCTTAAATATTTATTTTTACATCATGTTTTTATTTTATTTTTTAACTTTGCAAAATCCTAAAGCTTTCTGTTCATTTCTAATACTGCATACTGCACAAATAGTATGGTACTAGTATGCCATTCTGAATATATTCATTCACATTCTGCTAGAAATCAAAAGGGTATACCGACCCCAATGTTCAGAAGAGGCAAATGTCCCCTGCTGATACAAGAGAGTAAGTGTGAGACAGACAGCTGACCTTTCAGCTCACCCCGGGCAGGTAAGACTCCAGACAGATAGAACTAGACACCTGCACAAGAGCTGGGTTTCAAATGCCAGAACAGGGCATTTGATGGGTGTCTGCCATTCCCTGGAGATGATAGTATACATCAGGTATGGAGAGTGGGTAAACCGAGAGAGAGGAAGAATGGAGGAAGAGGTTAGTTTCATATATATATATATATAAAAAAAGTCAAACACTATTTAATATAAATGAATGAAAGCCAGCAAACGTGATTTTAAGGGTCATTTTAGGTAGAGCAGCTCCTTAAAGGGAAAGTTATCCCAAAAATTTAAATTCTGCCATTATTTATTCACCCTCATGTCTTTCCAAACCCATTTGACTTTCTAAAAGTCAGTGTGAATATGTTTGCAGTAGGGCAGGACTTGATTTTATATATCAGGAATTGATTGGATCATGAGAAGTTCTTTTTATGACAAGTGGTTTGAGTGAAAGGGTTGAAAAAATAAAAGAGATCTGTAACTTCAGAGTCGTTTTAAGAGTCGTTTCAGTCGATGCAAGGACATTTGTAACCCACAAGGATGAACAAACGACCACTACCACACACACACACACACATCCTGCCCATTCTAATTGTGAGTTATAATTCGAGATGACTAATGACTTTAATTAACAAAGACTTTTAAGCTGAGAGAAAATAGGTTTAACTGGAGTTTTAACAATCTGTTTTACTTAGGTTAAACTCTGCTATTCAGCATACCTGACAAACAGTTAGGTGTAAGAAAATAACACCAGTCTAGGACAATTAGTGGACAGTAATATTAATAAGCAAGTGAAAAGTTCAAATGTCTCATTCAATTAAAATTAATAAATGTTAAAGGGTTAGTTTACACTGAAATTAAAATTCCATCATCATTTACTAACCCTCATGTCAGACCAAACCCATGATTTTCTTCTGTGGAACACGAAAGATGTTCTGAAGAATGTTTAATAAGTTAGTTCATCCTACTCCCCCTCATGCCATCCCAAGTGTTTATGACTTTCTTTCTTCAGCAGAACACATTTGAAGAAAAGTAGAAAAATATCTTAACTCAGTTGGTCCTTAAAATGCAAGTGGATGGTGATACAACCTTTGAAGCTCCAAAAAGAACAGACAGTCAGCATAAATGTGATCAATATGACTCCAGAGGTTAAATGAATGTCATCTAAATGAAACAATCACTTTGCTGTGAAAAAGATCAAGTACTTCTTAACTGTAAACCATCACTTCCGGTTAGCAGCAGTACGTGCGTGATGTAATCGCGTTGCCATGTTCATGCGAGAACAGACACGTGCGATACACCCAGAAGAGCAGTGCTGTTTACAGCTGAGTAGGAGGAATGCTGTACAGCTTCGTTGGTTTTGGTTTAGATCTGTAATATTAACGGTTTGTTTACTCAAAATGGGGCATTTGTGTGGGAACTCCACCCTCACGTAAACGTGCATAATGCTGCTGACCAGAAGTGATGATTTATAGTTAAAAAGTACTTAAATATAGATATTTTTCTCACCAAAAGCAATCAATAAGACATTGATTTAACCACTGGAGTGGTTTAAATGATGTTTATGCTGACTGTCTGTGATTTTTGGAGCTTCGAAGGTCTGATCACCATCCAGGTGCATTTTAAGGACCTAGTGAGCTGAGATTTTATTCAATTTTTCTTCAAATGTGTTCTGCTAAAGAAAAAAAGTAATACACATCTGGGATGGCATGAGGGTGAGTAAATGATGAGAGAATTTAAATTTTTGGATAAACTATTGGCTCTTTTCCTAATAACAAAATATTCAGTGATCTCAGGCTGTCAAAAATGACCAAAAAGCACCATAATAGTCTTATAATTTGTGTGGTATATTCAAAGTTTTCTAAAGCCAAACGATAACTTTGATGAACAGACTGAAATTTAAATTGTTATCCGTTCAAAATGTTGCCTTCCACCGTAGATTTCAAATCAAACTGGCATTGCACATATTCAAACGTTGTGATTCAAAATGCGTTCTGAAACCAGGTTTGATGACAAAAGCCATTGGTTTCAACATGAATTGCAACACCACGTGTATCAGCTGTAAATATGATTTGAAAACTACGAAGAACCAGTTGGTGTTTGACGTTAAACCTGCCACGACACTTCCTGAAGGGGCGGTCACACTAGGCTTTAAACATACAAAAAAAATTCTGGCAACGCAACGGACCAGGATATGATGTCACGCCGGAGGGCTTCTGGTTTTAGTAAATAACACTTCCCAAAAAATGTATAATATAATATTAAAAATGTTAGAAAATACTGACATAATACAGCTTTAATATGTGCATCCTTTGAATTGACCTAAGACAAGAGCTCAGTGTGTGACGTTTTGCTCTTCTATTGGTCACGCGTCCTCTCATTATCCAGATTCGTGAGATGGGTATAGCTGCAGGCATTGCTCCAAAAAGGGGCGTGAGCTCCAAATCGCCATTGAAGATATAGGGAGCCCCAAACCTAACCCTTTCCCTAACCTTAACTGTGAGTAGAAGTGACGCTCCCTTTTGGAGTTGCCGCAAACCCCTTTTGGAGTAACCCCGCCCCATTTTGGAGTAACCCCGCCTTTTTTGTGTGTGGAGATTTTGCCCCCATTTGGAGGTCTCCGGCCTGCAGCTATACCTACTTGAGATTTGCAGTACATAGTTCTCCAAACTTGAACTTTGGTACGCAGCGTCATAATTTCTTCGCATGAGCTTGGGTTTCCATTCTCCCACTTTCAGATGCGTTTGAATGAAATAAATGGAGTGTAGTGTGAACGCCCCTTGAGGCGGTCAATTTGAAAATGCAAAAGCAAAAACGAGATAAGAGAGCTATGACGAAGGACAAGATTTTTAGAGGAAAAACGACTTGGAATATAACCTGGAATATAATGCTTGGAATATAGCGCCTGAGTTGTACTGACTACTTTTATGTTGTTTTCTTGTCCTTTTGGCAGGTTGAGAGTACAAATCACCATCCACATTTTGTTGTTTATGTGAAAATGCGTGTTGACATTCTTCAAAACATCTCCTTTTGTGTTGCACTCCTGAAGAAAAGGAAATCAAACTTGTTTGAAACAACATGAAAATATGATGGCAGAATTATCATTTTAAGTTGAACTATTCCTTTAAAGAACACGATAATACCTCACTGCCTCCAGTTATTCTATATGTGACATCCATTACTTCCTAATTTCCTTCACCCACTTCCCACTTCAGTGAAATTCTCTTTTTCCTCAGCTGATGAAAAGGAGTGTTCATTTTCACTACAGATAAAGACAAGTGTCATTCTCATGGGTGTGTGTAGGTTGTCTTGAATGCGCACCGGGGTCTTATCGGGAGTTTAAAGCCGTAAGGCATCTGTCATGCCCCGGCTATCCTCTCTCTCTCTCTCTCTTTCTCCAGCTTTCGTCACAACCACGTAAGTTTCTCTCTCATATCAATTGATCTATACAGGCAGCCCCCCCTCCTCTATCGATGTGAGGGGTTATAAAAGGAGCAGTCGAGGTGTGAGCTCTCGATATTTTCCTCTTATTGCTCAATTTTACGCGAACACACGGAACGGAGATGTCGGGGACTTTGCGCGCGCAGTTGTGTTTCCTCCTGTTGAGCGTCACGGCTCTCCGGGGGCACGCGCGCTTTCTTGACGTACAGGTGAGGTTTACACTGACATACTTTACATAGGCAAACGTGCATTTGTATGTAATGCACCTAGTTGTTTCTTTGTGTATATCCTTAATTGTGACGTGTATAAATGAGTATGTTTGCATGTTTATTCATGTTTTGGCATTTAGCATTCAATTCAGGTATACAGAGACACTTTTTTACAGTCTGCTGAATATAACAATCATCCTAATATAACACTTGCATATTATATAATATGTTTTATGTTGCGCTCACACTCTTAAAACAGAGGTTCCAATTATTATCAAATTGGTTTAGTAGCTTTATATAATAGAAGAACCTCTTTAAATTGTACAAAGGACATTGATTATATTCTCAATTTTTCAGCATACAATCTATGTGTTAGTGGATTAAAGAACCGATAAACCAATAATCTCCAAGAGACAAACTGCTTTAACTCAAGAAAATTATAGATGGAAAACAATGATAAGACTTTTTTGTATCCAAGAACTCCTAAAATTCAAAGTTGTAGTCCCTGAATCCTAAAATCTTGACTTTTTACAAGGACTGTAACTGAAATCATAATTAAACCGAATTCTAAAAACAAACACAATCAAGTTTATTATGTTTTTTTTTTTTTTTTTTTTTTTTTTGTCTAATCTGAGCATTGTAAGTCATTCTAGTTTATCCTTCTTTTTTCAGGATAACGAGATCAGCCCGGAAGGATTATTATCTCTGCTGAGCTCTGAACTGAAGAGAGAGTTACCAGAGGAGTTTGTGTACCGCAGAGCGCTCAGTAAGTGACAAGAGAGCCAAATTGCAACCATCTCTCAAACCACTGGGATTTCATTTGCCAAAACTTCATTTACATCATATAAAATTGGATTAAAGATTTCACACTTTACAATAAGGTTCCATTTGTTAACATTAGTTAACATAAACTAACAATACACAATAATTTTACAGCATTTATTAATCTTGGTTAATGTTAGTTTCAACATATAGTAATACATTTTTCAAATCAAAAGTTGTATTTGTTAACATTAGTTAATGCACTATGAACTAACATGAACTAACAATTAACTAACATTAACAAAGATTAATACATTCTGTAAAAAAGATATTGTTCATTGTTAGTTCATGATACCTAATGCATTAACTAATGGAACCTTATTATAAAACGTTACCAATGATGTTTCTTTAATAAATAACCCATATTTTTTTAACTGTTAATTGATCTGGTAGCACAATGACTTGATCTGGAAACTTTTATTTGCTAGTATTTAAAGAATGGTTATTCATCACATTTTAATGTTAGTTCATAATAATGTTATAATGTTTTGTCAGTTAAGCTTAACATGTCATCATGCACTTCATGAGGTAACATCTAAATGAACTGGTTTAATTCAAGAAAGAAATAATATGATTTATATATGACTGAATCAACCTAAAATACATAAGGTTACACAATCAAAGGTAATTTTTATGGTAACAGTATTCCATGTGTACAGACAAGTCAGTAGTAACAAAATTTTACTGTGTACACTACAAAAAAAAAAAAATCATTTTTGGTCTTGTTTTCCAGTAAAAAAATATTGAAAATCCCCTAGAACCAGATAAATTTACTAGAGGAGAAAATTCTGTAAGTTAATAAGACGTGTATATCTTTAAAGAATATATCTTGAATGAAGTTTTCTATACCTCAGTGGCAATTGTTTAAGCATAAACATGGTTTATATTTTCAACAAGAAAAACACTTTATTCAACTTAATTCAAGATATATTCTCTGCATTGTAAAATTTGGCACTAAAACTATTTTTGTTCTTTTCTTTTTTCCTTTATCTTCATCTCTGTCTTGCAGGATGTATAGACATGGTGGCTGTAGAGGGTCAATTCACATTTACAGCAGAGCGTCCACAGTTAAACTGCGGTGTCTTTTTCATCGGCGAGCCCAGTGACATTATTAGTATCGAGTATGATTCTGTCAACATCGACTGCAGAGGAGGAGATTTTATAAAGGTGAAATGATCACACACACATAGATATAATCAAACACCTTGGTCTTTTTCAGTGAGGTAGGCAGGTTTATTCACATTTAGTCTGTCAATAACACTACTCGACCTCTAATAACAATATATGTGAACGTTTTTTTTTTTTTATTATTACAAAAAGTTCTTCAACAGGACTACACAGACTTTTATTATGTTTATGTGTGGAAGCACGTGTGGTTGTTTATGTGTTTGTCTGTATCTGTGTAGCTGTTTGTGCATGTGTGTGTGTTGCACACTAAGCCAGGTTAACTCAGGGCTCCAAAAGATCACGACATTACGTCATTTTAAGCCTGATGCAAACACTACAACAACAGTAATCGCTCATACACACTGCAGCAAAACTGAATGAAAAATCAAGTTAAACAAAACAGAACTATGACGACAGCACTGAGGCAGTTAAAGTGATTACAGACCACTAATTCTGTCATGAGTTCAGCCAGACCAGTTCAGTTTTCGGTTTACAGACTGTGCAAGATTTATGTCAAATGAATGGGTTTAATAGGACTGGGTATACATATGGTATACTGTTAAAATTAATCAAGTGAACCTGAATTCATTCCTGTTCAACGAAACGTAAATTAAATGAGCGGAAATCCAATTTATTAGCAACGAAACAAAACTGATGTGCAGCTCAACCGAACTAAAACAATTAGAGCATGGTTGCACTGAAGGGAATTAAAGTACACTCAACCTGACCTGACCGGAACTAAAATGAGTGGAGTTGAACCAACAGAGCTAATCTGAGATCTACAGAGAAAACCAGAACTAAATTAAGCTGAAGAGAATTAATGTGAAATGTGTCATTTGTTCAGTGATAAAATACCACTGCTATCCCAACTTAATATGCAGAGAAAACTATAAGTAAACCATTTGTATGCTATTAAAATATTGTTCTGTTTGTTTGAGCATCCTGCAACACTGGCTCAACTAATGGTGTGAGTTTGGGGCAGGACTATATGTTTGACTAATGGAAGTTTGACCAATAGGGGACTGTTTGGAAAACCAGTTTTATTTATTTTTTTATTCATTTATTATTTGCAATTCTGTTTGGTGACATTAGTGGTGCAGAAATGACAAACTTTACCTTTAAAAAGAACTCAACAGACTCAAGCCAAGCTGAACTGTGCTTAATATACATTTTTAAGTTTAGTTTCATTGAGTTACGTTTCTGTATTTATGTTATAATTGTCTTTAAGGTGTTTGATGGCTGGGTGATGAAGGGGGAAAAGTTTCCAAGCTCGCAGGACCATCCTCTTCCTCTGTACGAGCGTTATTCTGATTATTGTGAGACTGGAGTGGCTCGGCCAATCGTACACTCTTCTCAGAATGTCGCCATGCTGTTCTTCAAAATCCACCAATCAGGGAGCAGCTTCACAATAACATTCCGCAAACTCATCAGCCCATTCCGTAAGTGCTACTGGAAACCAGTGTGAGAAAAAAAAATTATTTCATGGGGAATTTTATTTAAATTACGTGACTGTGTTGACATTTTCGCAAAATGATATTCCATGGTTCATTACACGTATTGTGGCGGTTCCGAGGTAAAAACATTTCCATTGTGTGGCGCTAAAAGCAAGTTCAGTTTTCTCCAAAACAGATGAGGTTTTTAAAGGTTAATGCTCCATCGAGTTTTAAATCAGCAAAACCTACCTCCTTACCCTAAACCTTAACGATAGTATCATAAAAGCAAATGTGAGAAGAAAAACGCAATTGCTGAAGAAACCACATCATTTTGTTGTGCTTCTTTGGCACTTTTGGCTCACATGTCGACTCGCGTGCTCTTTGTGGCTCATAACCCGGTTCTTTGCATCGCAAGTGCAACACTCTATCAGTTGAGCTACCGTGCAATTTGATCACACTAGAACAAGCATGCAAATATAGTTGGTTTTGTAATGTAAATGTTAAAATGTATCGCCTTACAAGTCATTCGCTATAGTCAAAGTGTTTTTGATTTCATAAAATAGCATTGTGTGAGGAACAGGGTGAAAAGTAAGTGTTTATGAATTGATAATCTGCCATTTTACTTGTGATTTGTGTGGGACTGAATAAAAGTCATTGTTGTAGCGCCTGTAGTGTTAATTTTTTACCAGGAAACTGCCGCAGTATGTACAACAATCAACATAAAAATCATTTTGCAAAAATGTAGGTATAATAACATGGTTCTATGAGACTGGGTTGGCAATTATGCATTTCTGAAAGACACAATCATTTTCTCTAATATCCCCTCATAATGCATCATGGATGACATATGGATCATGCAGAACCCACATATGAGTCAGAACCTATGTAGAGCCCAATGTAACAAACTTTTTTAACCATCTGTCTCTCTCACTCTGTAGCCTGCAATGTTGTCTCTCAGACCCCAGAGGGCAGTTTCACCATGGTAATTCCACAGCAGCACAGGAACTGCAGTTTCTCTATAATCTATCCAGTGGAGATCCAAATTGGAGAGCTAAGTCTTGGCCAACATAATGATCTCAAGGTGAGCGTGAGTGTATGGTCTAAAAATGTAGCATTTACACCAATCAGAGTCTTCAAAGAGTTTTATTCAGAAACATTTAATTTGCTATTTCATTGTTCAGAGGTGAAGTGGATAATTTCTGTGCCATGATATGCGAGTTTGAGACATCTATTGTGTGTTCTTTGTAGAGATCCATACCTGGTTGTGCAGCGTCTGGAGATTTTGTTGAGCTTCTTGGAGGAAATGGCATGGACACTTCCAAGATGTTCCCCATGGCAGATCTTTGCTACTCCTTTAATGGACCAGGTAAGAATGAGTATCATCATTGGTTACACTAGTATTCTTACAGTATGTATATTTTTAGGTGTTATTTTAAAATATTTTATAAACTCTGTCACAAGGTTATTATAGTTTTGGGTTTTTAAATTACTTTTATTACATTTTAAATTTTTAATTATTATTTAGTTTAGTTTCAGTTATTTTACCAACTGTGTTTGTCAGTTTTAGCTTAGCTTTAGTTTTTCAATTCATTTTAGTTTTCATTTTTATTTTAGTCTGTCTTTATTTTTATTTTAGTTAACACAGATGAGTAAATGACTTTGCAGGGGACAAATTGTGTAATGTTCTTTAAGTTAAACTATTCCCTATCCAGTTCAGATTACACATAGTCTACATAGTGTATAGCTAGGCTGACATCCAACATGGTAAAAACAACCAAAAAGGACTTACAAATGTGGAGAGACACTCATCGAGCACTTTATTAGGAACACTATGGTTCTAATAAAGTGCCTGAAGTGGTCTTCTGCTGTTGTAGCCCATTCGTCTCAAGTTTCAACGTGTTGTGCATTCTGAGATGCTATTCTGCTCACTACAATTGTACAGAGTTGTTATCTGAATTACTGTAGCCTTTCTGTCAGCTCGAACCAGTCTGGGCTGTGTTTCCCAAAACCATAGTAAGCTTAAGTTGATCGTCTATTGTGCGTGAAAATACAGGAGATCAGCAGTTACAGAAATACTCAAACCAGCCCGTCTGGCACCAACAATCATGCCACGGTCGAAATCACTGAGATCAAATTTTTTCCCCCATTCTGATGGTTGATGTCAATATTAATTGAAGCACCTGACCCATATCTGCATGATTTTATACATTACACTGCTGCCACATGATTGGCTAATTAGATAATGGCATGAATAAGTAGGTGTACAGGTGTATCTAATGAAATGGTCGGTGAGTGTATGTATCCCTTTATTTTTTGAACAGCAATGGATTATGTGATTAAAAAAACGAATCCATTTATCTTGTAAAATTGATTACATAACTGAATGTGGGCACACTCACACAAAACTCATGGCCAGTAGATGGAATGTTTGCGATGCAACAGATGGAGACATTAAAAGAAACAAAAATGATTTTGTAACAAGCACAAGTCAAAGTATTAAAAATGAAAAATGAAAATATTTTAAGATAATTTCTATTTCGTTTTAGTTTGCATGATAGTTTCAGTTTAGTTTTACTTTTTTGGAAAAAAAATAGTTTTAGTTTTAATTTTGTTATTTTTAATTATTTTTAGAAATTTTGTTTCAGTTTCAGTTAACTATAATAACCTTGCTCTGTTGTTAACTGTCTCTATAATTGTCTTTCTTTCTTTATCTCTTTTCCTATCAGCTCAAATTAAGGTTGGTTGTGATAACACTGTGGTCAGAATGGTGTCGAGCGGGAAGTTCGTAAACCGAGTTAGCTTCCAATATCGGCTACTGGGCCACCAAGAGCTTCAGCAAATGAAGGGAAACAGTGTTGAAGATGTTTGTTTAAAAGCATAAGACCTCTCGCTCTCTCTTTCTCTACCTTGCTCTCGTTACGAAGATTGGTTCATGCCAAACTCACTTGAGTTTGATATTAAGAGGCCTTTGGGCACTAATTGTATATTTTCCATACAAAACTATTTATTTTTGGCTCATCTTTTCATTTGACTCTTTTGTTCTTTGTAATATCATGAACGTGTATAATCTGTGGCTGCTGATGTTAAATAAAATATGTACTTGTGTTTGTGCACATCACTGTTTTGTTCAGCATGTTTTTAAGTAAAATTGGTCACTGACTGTAGAATCTGAGATGTAACGAGTATTACACAAGTATTAAAATTAATTATATAAAAGAAATGTACCTATTTTTATTTATTTATCTGTACAAAGGATTTTTGTAATAAAATCAGTCAACATGTGCAAAGCAAACCCTGGTTACGGTAATTTTTTAATGGCAGAGGCTATTTGCACAAACCCCAGTGCAAATTGTGGCAGATAATATTTACACCCCTAATTCAATACTAACATACAGGATAGTGGCATCACTGCAGTATGATCATTGTGTTTATTTACAGTCCCACAAACACCCTACACCAAGCCCTATCCCTAAACCTAACCCTACAGTAACCTTTCCTTACAAAAAATAGGCATGACTTTACAACAGTAATCATAGTATCACCATGGTATTTTGTAGTAAAACAATAGTAACCACAAATTAAATGTGGTTACTATATTAACACCATATTATAATAGTAAGACCATGGTTAATTGCATTAAAACTATGGCTTCTGCCAAAAAAACATGGTTACTATAATAGTACCATAGTAAAACCATGGTTAATTTTACCCGGATAAAACCTTTCTCTCAACTCCCCGACGTTCACTGAGACCAAATCTCAGTCAAAGATAGTTGCACTGAATTGAAAAACACACATCATAAAATACTTTTTTGAGATGGCATTAGAATAAGGAATTTATGGCATCATTTTGTGGTAAATTTCCCCTTTCAGCAAGTATATTTATTCTAGATCCATATGTTGGAATTATAATTCCGTGATTGTGAATTCAATGCGACAATTACACTTGGCAGCATCAAATTATTTCACTGTATACAATTTTTACCTTATGTCAGCAGTCACCACCTGTTAAAAAACAATGGTTGCTTGAGAATATCAGTGCTGATTTATAATTGCAGGGTAAAATGTCAAATCACTACAGGATACTTGCAGCAATTGTGTTCCTATGATTGTCTCTGTTCTCCAAGCAAACAAAAACGCAATCAAAATGTTGGAATAACATCGGAAACTCTGAAAGTTCAGTTGAACCCTACATGGCAAGATCACAAACAGTATATTTCTTTAAATGTAATTCTTTAGATCATTTGATGTAAATTTAGGCATAAACGGGAGGGACGGTTAAGAAACAACTGAATAATCCATACCATTATTTATACTAAATGCAATTGTGACTGTTTCTGTGTCATGTTTTCATTGTAAAATTAAAGTATTTTACTAAACAGTTTTTAGAGAAGCTGTCTAGCATGAGACTGCATGCAGTTTAATACTTAATTATGCTTATGTTGATGTTTCAAGATGTCGCTGCAGATGGCTGCTTCGGTATGAAGCTCTCTAGCATTTTTGTTATATTTGTTTGTTTGTCATGTTTTTTTGTCACTCTTTCCCGATCAGTTTCACCAGAGATGAACTGCTGAATATTCGGCAGAGCATACATGATAATTTTTTGCCGGTGTTTGATTATTCTGATGTTTTATTAGACATCTTAGTTGGAAGCGCAGTAGTGCTCTACAAGTGATCCAAAAGACACACACGAGGGAAGAGAGCCGGCGAGCTTGTAAAGCTTCGTCAACACAGCTTTAGGGTCACATGCTCCACCAGAGAAAGAAATATATTGGACCACTGCTACACCACTGTAAAGGATGCATATCGCTCTGTCCCATGTGCAGTTTTAGGACTCTCTGATCACTGTCTGGTTCATCCTCTCCCAACCTATAAGCAGAAACTAAAATTAGCTAAGCCTGTAGTAAGGACTGTAAAGAGATGGACCAATGAAGCAGAGCTGGAACTACAAGCCTGCTTTGACTGCACTGATTGGAGTGTTTTTGAGGCTGCAGCCACAGACCTGGACAAACTCATAGACACTGTGACATCATATATCAGTTTCTGTGAGGATATGTGCATCCCTACAAGGACATTTTTATCATTCAGTAATGATAAACCTTGGTTTACAGGAAAACTCAGACAACTTTGTCATAGCAAAGAGGATGCTTACAGAAGTGGGGATAAAATATTGTACAACCAGGCCAGGAACACACTTACTAAGGAAATCAGAGTGGCTAAGTTGAAAAAACAGTTTTCAGCCAATGATCCTGCATCTGTGTGGAAAGGCCTGAAAAGCATCAAAAGTACAAGACACCTCCCCCTCGCTCTGTAGAGAGTCAACTAATGGCTGATGAACTGAATGTGTTTTACTGCAGGTTTGAAAAGCCCAGCCTTACACCCCTCCCCCGCTCTGATCTTCACTTCACACACACAAAAACCAACACCTCCTGGAACCACCATCCTCCCCCCTCCTGCTACTCAGTCTGCACTTATGATCTGTGAGGAGGATGTGTGCTGGGTCTTTAAAAAAAAAAAAAAAGACTATGAAAGCTTCAGGCCCAGATGGTATTTCACCTGCCTGTCTGAAAGTCTGCACTGACCAACTGGCCCTCATCTTCACACAGATCTTCAATAGATCACTGGAGCAGTGTGAAGTTCCCTGCTACTTCGAACGCTCCACCATCATTCTGGTCCCCAATAAACCCAAATCAAAGGACTTAATGACTACAGACCTATTGCTCTCACATCTGTGGTCATGAAGTCGTTTGAGAGACTGGTTTTGGCTTACCTGAAGGACATCACTGGACTCCTGCTGGACCCCCTTCAGTTTGCTTACGAAGCAAACAGGTCTGTGGATGATGCTGTCAGTATGGAACTGCATTATATCCTGCAACACCTCGACAGACCTGGGACAAGGATCCTATTTGTAGACTTCAGTTCAGCCTTCAATACCATCATGCCTGATTTTCTCTCAACCAAACTGACCCAGCTCTCCGTACCCACCCCAACCTGTCGATGGATCACCAGCTTTCTGACAAATAGGCAGCAGCTAGTGAGACTGGGGAAACTCACATCCGGGACCCTCACTATTAGCACTGGTGCTCCTCAGGGATGCCTTCTCTCTCCACTGCTCTTCTCCCTGTACATGAATGACTGCACTACAAAAGACCCCACAGTCAAGCTCCTGAAGTTTGCAGAGAACACCACGGTCATTGGCCTCATCCGCGACGGTGACGAGTCTGCGAACAGCACTGTGGCAACAGTGGAGTCATTCAGGTTCCTGGGCTCTACCATCTCTCAGGACCTGAAGTGGGACACCCACATAGACTCCATTGTGAAGAAGGCTCAGCAGAGGTTGTTCTTCCTTCACCAGCTGAGGAAGTTCAACCTGCCACAGGAGCTGCTGACACAATTCTTCTTGGCCATCATTGAGTCTGTCCTGTGTACATCTATAACTGTCTGGTTTGGTTCAGCCACCAAATCAGACAGAAGGAAACTACAACGGACAGTCAAGAATGCTGAGAGGATCATTGGTGCCCCATGCCCATCCTCCAAGACCTGTACATCTCCAGAATGAGGAAACGTGCAGGTAGAATCACTCTGGACCCCACACACCCTACCCACTCCCTCTTTGAACTGTTGCCCTCTGGCCGGCGCTACAGATCACTGAGTGCCAGGACATCCAGGCACAAGAACAGTTTTTACCCTCAGGCCATTTTCCTCATGAACAGTTAAACTGCCTCAGGACTCCCCCATAGTGCAATAATGAAAATACATATCTCATGTACATATGTAAATTCACATATTTAATTCAATAACTGTACATACCCCTACCTTGCACATACATTACCACTTGCACATGTACATCCATTCTGTTATACTGTATGTCCTATTATTTGTGTCTATTTATACTTTTACCTTGTTTTATATTCTGTGTCTCACTGTAATGTTCTGTGTGCACTTGTTTCTCCTATCACCAAAAAAAAAAAAAAAAAAAAAAAAAGAAAATCCTTGTGTATGTGAGAACACTTGGCAATAAAGCTCATTCTGATTCTGATTCTGATTCTGCTTTAAGTGCTCTGGCATGTACCACCACAACTCTCTTGATCCATTGCACTATTTTCTGAAAAGACAGGTAACAGTACAGAGAAAATATGATACTTTGTTTCCTGGTGGACTGGTGCACCCCGGCTGCGGAAATTACGTTATATCACATTAAGAATTATGAAGATATTCCATACAATCACAGTGCATTTACTGAAAGCCCTCTATAGTACCACAAACTTTGGAAAACAATGATGTTAGGAAATGGAAAGCATAACCTATTTATAACATGACTTCAGAGGACTTGGCTTTGCCTTTTCCTGTAAAATCTGTCCTATGATGGAGGACTGCACTCAGATGGGTCTTTCTTGTGCATGAACCAGGCGTCATCAAGATCCAGGTAAAACGTGACATAGATAAGCTACGCACAGCCTGACCTTCACTTGCCCCAACATGATGAGGGCGTCATGTTTCTTCCTGTTCTCAAATCCTCAAATCCCCATAAAAATTGTCCTACCTTTAATTTGTGCAATATTTTAAAGGGATAATCCACTAAAAAATGAAAACCTTCCCAAGACGTGTCATCACTGATTCAGCTGTCTGTCCTCACTCTCATCCACAGTCAGTTCACTTCTCAATCTCGGTCAAATGCCTTGTTCCACCACAAAATTTGTGGCACCCTTGACCAAATGGTTAACTTGGAGAATCACTTGCAACTGTCACGCCACTACCACATTAGATTTTGTGTGGCAAAAATCTACTCCACAAACCCCCTAAAAAGCCAGGAGTGTAGGCCCTTTCCCACCTACAGTCCTGGTACTTTTCCTTTAGTAACTTTCTAGATGAGAACTTTTATGAGGAACGGGACACCCGAGGATACTTTTCCCCTGTTACACTCACATTAAAAAAGTTAACACGGTAGTGACGTCATCAAGTATCAACCATTTTTCTTCTGACATTGTTGGCACTCGCGATTCAATAGCAACAACAATAACAAAATCAACAACAACACTGCACTGACAACACTGAAGGAGGAAGCCAGTATCGGATCTACATTCTACACTTTTGTTAGGGCTGTTTTACACTAGCTTTGGCTGCATAGGAAAATGTAGGCAGCTGCCTAATCAGTTAATGGTTTAAACGACAGCGTTTTGGATGAATGGAACTCTGTTGCATTATTATTTCATCGAAGGTGGCATTTTCCAGTTTTTGAACACAGCCTGTGTCTTCAAGTTACAGTTTTAGATTGGGCACGAGAGCCGTGTGTGCAAAACTCCGTGCTGTTGCAGCCGGAGTGAGAGATAAGACGAACGGTCAGACTACCTCACAGCACGCACTGAATTTAGTGGGCAACATGTTGAAAATGCACTATAAACCTATTTATCTACACGATCTTTGAAAATAAAGGCTTTTATGACTCAACATAAATTACTGTACTAAAAGACTCACTTAATTACTTCAAAAAGACATCTTGATGCAAGTTAACTACGCAGTGACAGGCACACAATACTTCCCTCATGTAAACTAGATTCCATGACGGTTTAGTGTATAGTAGAGTTCAATTACCCACCCTCGATAAACATCTGATTATTTATATCCAACATACCAGTAAACATTTGATGTAGTAATACAGAAATCACTTTATTTTCTGTATAGTCACACATAACAAACAGTACAGATGAGATGAAAACACAAAGCGTGTCTCCTGATTAAGTCACACACACACACACACATACACACATACTATATTTGAAACAGGTGATCCTCTTTGGATACTTTGTTGGTTTTATGCTATTTCTGTTAAGGGAATTGTAAAATTAACGCAATCCTCTGAGCAGCTAGTTTGTATACAAATGGGGACTGCAGACTCCTTGAGATTCTCAGGGCTATTTGTGCATCTTAGGTTTTTGACCAATCACAGGCTGCAGCACCTCCCACAGTCTCCCACCATCCCTGTATACCTACCCTGGAGTAGGAGCTAAAAATCCCATTAAAACGGCAACAAGGAACTATAGTTACACAGATCCAAAAGCGACAAAAAATACCAGTCCTGGGGAGAAGTACCTAAAACGGGCTTTAGTACCTGCAGTGGGAAAGTGCCTTATATATACCAGGCATGTTAGACCTGGCTGGAAAATATGGAAGTTTTATGGTTTTTATTCCATGTCTATTAGCTTTAGGTCATATAAGTATATGCTAGTGTACTCCTAGAAGTTAACATTATGTGCTTTCATGCAGAAATAAAGATTAAAATGTGCATTCTCTTTCCATAAGTCCAATACTTTGGCAATGTCACCGCCTATGTTACAGTCGGAATTGGTAGCAAAAAGACAGGTGACACACTGGCATGAATAGTAAAACAAACCTGTAGTTAGCTGACCAACAGTCCTCAAAAAGTCATGTGTTACTTTTAAATTGTCTGGTTAAGCAAAATGAAATGTCGTGCTGCACTGCTGGCTGTCAAAATCGCAATGGCAAAAATCGAGGGCTTCACTTTTAGCGGAGGACTGAGGAGATCATTTCCAACTCAACGACTGCAGTGAACATTTTACTACAGGTATGTTATTAACTCATATCATTCTAATAATAATATAGCTAAGAATATGTCATACTTAAATGATGATTATAACCAGCTGTGTTACTAGCAATAGTGTACCCAAACCCAGCTATCTTTAAACCTGAAGGGTAATTTTATTCTATATTAACTTTTACTGATATTTAGAGGAGCTAGCTAGTGCTAGCTGTCTAATCTTTCAAATATAACATGACAGTTTGCTGGCTTTCTGCCACCACTTACTGTGCATGCACTGCAATGTTTGTAAACAATAGGATTGGTTTACTGAGACCGGATGTTGGGGTGGGACTTATCAAAGCGCCTTTTTTAAAATAGGTCACATTATATACTGCTTGAAGTGACATCTTTAACTGTTTCTTCATTCATTACAATTATCCGACTGCTGCTTAACTTTAAAAATTCATTTCCGCCCCTTTTTTTATTACACCCACTCAAATAAACAAACCAAGAAATTAAAATGTTAAAAAAAAATTATATGTGTGTGTGTGTGAGACATTTAGATGGAATGTCTCATGAATGAAGCGTGCGGCCCTTACTGTCTGTGTCTCAGTGGGAATTGATGAGACAGGTCGCCTCACGCTTGATTAAAGGTTGAAGCTCACATTATCCCGGTCGGAACCGCACGCTCCAGAGAGAGTTTAGCCGGATAATTGATAACGAACTGAGGCTCCCAGCAGGATGTACAAAGAGGTAAGAACAGCTGCGCTAGTCCCTGACTGTGCACATCAACGGAGAAATCAGCCAACGTTGGAAATTACACAATCGCTGCCACGCATGGGACTGTTCGCAAGAACTAGCAAGAGAAAAGGACAAAGAAATAGAGAAAGTGAGATTAAGAAAGACAATTGCATCATGGAAT
The DNA here is from genome assembly GCF_019703515.2 of Myxocyprinus asiaticus. Classification (NCBI taxonomy): domain Eukaryota; kingdom Metazoa; phylum Chordata; class Actinopteri; order Cypriniformes; family Catostomidae; genus Myxocyprinus; species Myxocyprinus asiaticus. The sequence goes on from NC_059381.1 coordinate 6,426,417, forward strand.
GCTTGGACATAGGCAAAAATATAGTCCGATTTCGCAACAGCTTCTAATACGACCCAGGAAAACACATATCAAGTGATGTAAACTGAAGTTTAGACAAAACAGAATCCCAGGGCAAATCTGAACAGATTTTGTGCCACACAATACAATTATTGAAAGGAGCAGTATTAAAGTTCAAAACACTTTCTATCCCAGCAGGCATTCATAGGCTGACTTCCACGAAAAGTGTAAACTTTTTCAGTAGCATGACAGTAGTACCACCACATAGGCTCTTGGAGGGAATTTATTTTCTGAAATCCTTTTGATTTCCCTCACAATAGTTTTGCAATCCTGCACAGTGATTTTGGGTTCCCTGCAATAGCTTTATCCATCCCTTACGAAAATAGTTGAACTATGGTGTTTTTAGTAAAATCATAGTAACCACAAAATTTACCATAGTTTTACTACAGTAACTACAATTCAACTATGGTATTTGTAGCAAAAGCATAACCAGAACATTTAGCAATGGTTTACTACAGTCACCATATTTGAACCATGATATTTTATGGTAAAACCATGGTCATAATACAGGAAAAGCAAAACTATGGTAAAAAAATAAAAAATAAATCATAATCATTCTGCCAAGAAAAGTTAGTTTTACTATAGTAACACCATTACTAATTTGTGATACAGTACATGCACCGTGGTTCTTATCACAAAAATATGGTTACATTTTTACTGCAGGTTAACTATAGTGAAACCATGGTTAATAAGGGCATGTTTGTTTTTTTGGTGGAAACCATGGTAAAAAACCAAGGCACTTACCACAAATTAACCATTGTGTTACTATAGTAATCATGTGTGGTAATCACATTAGTTTTCCTACATTATTGCTATGATTTTAGTACTAACACCATACTTAAAATAGTAAAACCATGGTAGTTTTTTGTTTTGTTTTTGGTTATGGTTTTACTACAAATACCATAGTTGAACTATAGTTACTATAGTAAAACCATTATAAGTTTTGTGGTTACTATGGTTTTACAAAAAAATACCATTGCTAAACTATCGTTACTGTAGTAAAAGCATGGTTAATTTTCATAAGGAATGGATACAATTATTGCAATGGAATGCAAAACTTATTGTGAGGGAATGCAAAAGTATTTCAAAAAATAAATTCCCTCCCTGTCCTCTAAGTGCATCTGTAGACGTTCTGCTATTTTCCAAAAATTAAATGTCAGTTTTTCCAGTGGCAAATTACTTTTTCCAACGAGTAGCAGTGTAGTGTTACAAAACGCTACATTTGTCACAAATGCAGCAATGGAGTGGAGAGAGTCATCAAACAAGCTCAACTAAACCGTCCTCTCTCTTTCATAAGTACCGCTGGAAAGTCTAAATCATTTAAGTGAATACGTTTGTTTGGACAGTTCATGTAAAACAATCGGTTAAAATAAACAATCCACAGATTTACTTATATGTATCGCTGGGAAGTCCAATTCGTTTTAGTGAATCAGATCATTCAGACAAACTAGTTCAAATAACTGATTCACTGCTCAGAAGTCATGATCTTAATTTTGGAAATATATTTCAGGAAATCAGTTCCAGTCATTATTTTTGCAATTCCGTTTGCTGGCACTAGAGGTGCAGAAATCACACACATTAAAGCTTTAAAATGGATTAATTATTGCAAATTTACTAACAGCACTGGCAATGGTCTAGAGTAGCAAGTGGGGGTAAAAGTCACCTTTGTACCCTTGAGCAAGGCACTTAACCCCAAGTTGATCTATGTGAAATGAACTTGTAATAAGTGTCCAAATGATTTAGGTTTTGTTCACACTGCACCCATTTCCTTTTCTTTTTTATTTTTATTTTTATTTTTATTTTTTTTTATTTGATCTTTAGAATTGACTTTTTGCACTGTCATTTTCCAAGAAATGACAGTTAGTAGCCATAATAATGACTTAACAGCACAACACCTAGAGACATATATTACTTGTCATTGTGGAAAAAGAGTACGGAAAACTCCATTACGACAGTCGTGATGAACTCATGAGGCCCATCAGCGTCCACAACATCAGCATCAGAGGTTTACTGTTAGTATTTACCCATTTATGCATACTCTAAATGCATAGCTGCAATTTGTGCTAGTAGCACACACAGTGATCAGACTCTTTCTAATCCCACTGGAACATCTGATTTCCTCCATGTGGATTTTACCCTGACTTGTTTAAGCAACATTGCACACCTCAGATGGGAAACCAGGAATCATATTAACATTTAAAGAATCAGATTAGAGAGATTTTTCTCAGCTACAGAACATTTGATTATGTCGTTTTAAACAATGTCAGCATTGTGTAGCCACAATAACAATTACAGATGTGTAGTCACAATAACAGTTACATCTGCCACCCTTGTCACCATTTGCAAATCTTGCAAGCTTCCATGAAATCACTGTGTGTTCTTTGAAAAGCATCAGGCTCTGAGATCAGAGATTCATCTTATACAGTACAACAATACTTGTGCATGTACCAAACATAGTTTGAGCTTATTTTTTCCTTGGTTCTGTCTTATGAAAGAATCTAAAGAGGCAATTTTCTACAATGGCTAAAATTCAGCATCCAGAGTCTGACTGCTGACTGGGAGACTCTTATGCTAATACCAACAAAACAGAGACACAGAGAGATAAACTACATGGACGAAGACAGAAAGAAGATGAAAAGAAGAAAAGATTACTTGTTTGTGTGTGATTAGGCTAATGGCCTGTATCCTGTTTATCACAGAAGAACAATTGACGCTAATGCTAAAACTATGACGCTACACTGCAGGTTTAATGATGTCACGTACACACCGCAATCACAGCTCCCCTGAAAGGTACAGTATTGTGGATAGAAGATCCATCTAATGGATTCAAAACACAGACGGGAGATTGAAAAAGGGCAATCAGAGCGTCTTTGTTCTTGACATAGTTGTTTGCATGCGCAAAAGGAAGATAATCACGCTCAGGCAGATCACAATTTTAAGCGTGAAACTCATCATTAAGACTCTCTCTGACTAATCCACTTAATTTTTTTTTATTTAGTACTTTGTTAAAATTGTCCTCCCCAATCATGCATCTGTCCTTGTTTATATATATATATATATATATATATATATATATATATATATATATATATATATATATATATATATATATTTTTTTTTTCTTCTTTTTTTTTTTACCTTTATTTACCAGGAAATAAAAACTCTTGAGATTTAAAATCTCTCTTACAAGATGGTCCTGGCCAAGACAGGCAGCACACTTAGTTAAAACAAAAAACATTTAAACATATAACAAATACTTTAATTACATATACAAAATCAAATATCACTTAAAACAATTACAATCAGGTAAATCCGAAACCAAATAATTTAAGATACCCTTAAATTCATTAACATAATTTATCTTGTAACTGGTTCCAATCAAATGGAGCAGCATAACTAAACACCCTTTTACCCATATTTGTACGGACTTTTGGGATATTTAAAAGATAACAATCCTGTGAATGAAGATATATTTTTTTATCAATGCTGAAATAATTTCATTTGAGATACCTTGCAATTGCTTGACTTTGAGTCTGTCATAATCAGACAAGTCCCCCTCTGTTGTATGAGTTGGTATCACCCAACTTGTGTCGTGCAATCCCCCTCTATGTGGTGGTGTCACATGGTACCTGTTACTTTTCTCAGCACTGGCCAGAATGCGCCAGTTACAGTCATTTATTATGACTGGATTAGGATTTTTAAAAAGGCTTTTATAGATAAAGCAGAGGAGCAATTCCATTCACAGGTATGAATCCGGGCAATTATCATAACTATCCAGTGTAAAATGTCTCCAAAGGGATATAAAAAGAGATTTAAATGCGGATGCATAGAGGATTCGGTTTTCAGAGCGTCAAGCACCCCCTTCAGGAATAAAACTAAGACACAGTCAGTGGCTGACAACATGTGCAATTTCGGTCTGTAGGTCTGTTACCCACACAAAACATTAGAAAACATGAAATATTTCACATAAGTCATATGTAGTGTCAGTGAAGATGTTAGGCGTCCATAGAAATTATCAGTTGTTTTTTTCAGGGTGAGGAAAGCAGACAGGCATTTCAGATGAGCAAGTAAGCATTGTAATTTTAAGGGTTAATGTTTTTCTGAAAAATAGGGTAATATGTTTTGTACTGCTTTTTATTTGTGCATATTTCAAGTCTGAACAGCAAAATCATTGTATTACTGTAATGTTTTACTGTAATCTAATTAGAAACACCATTGAGAATAATGGAAATTACAAAAAATCTTAAAAGTAACACATGTGGACACATTACATTGATGATAATGAGAGTTTCAGGGAAGATTTGCGTAGTTGTCATGAAAATAATGCAAAAAAAAATCATATTGGTCATAAAAACAGGTTTATTACTATAAAATATACTTTCTTATTTTTTTCTTCAGATTTTGGTGTTGCATAGGATATGCGGCTATAGATGGATGGCTGTATTTTCAGGGGAAATGTGACTTTGGACAAGTTTTTCGTGAAATTCACAAATCTGTACCAAAGACAATTGGGTACCATGTTAGTTCCTTATCACTGAAATTCTAATTTTGTGGGATAACATAGGCCTATACTATTTTAAGGATTTATTTACTTTCTTTATTGCAGTTTTTGCCCGATCAGTTGGATAAATTCACTGCTGCAGGTTTTTCCAGGATACAGAGCTTGTTTTCTGCAGTATCTCTGGTTATCAGTCTAGGCCGTGCACGTTTTGCTGTTTTTATTCCTATTTGCAGTTCATATCTCCACCTCCATATATAGCCTAACACACACAAACAAACAAACACTAACACACCCACTTTTTCCTGACGATGGAAAGAAGCAACATTTATGGTGTAGTCTTATCGGTGTGGTAAGCGTTCAAGCTGCATGATATCCGAGTCACCGGGAGATTAAAGTTTGGTGTCTAAACTCCAGTGATGAAGAGTCTACACCAGGGACATGCCATCCATAAAAGCAATGAAAGCAGTGCTTACCTAAAAGGAGGGTGAAAAGAAAAATGACACTATGAAATATTTAAATATAGCTGTTAATATAAACTACTGTTTTCATTCAAATTCATCATCTTTCATCTCAGTTGAGCAGCACAGACATTTATTCATTTATTCATTTATCTGCTTTGGTGCCACCCTCAGGTATAAGCACTTTATGTTATGCTTTCTCTGACTTAGATTCAAATCATTGTTTACCGTGAATCACGCCCGCTACTACAAATGGCCAAGGTAAGCATGCTTACCTAAACGAGAAAGCCAATCAGAAGCTCCTTCCTTCAGTCACGCTATCTAGTAGGCTAAATTTTTGTTTTGCGTCATCACGTTCAAGTTCACGTAACTAATGCATTATTAAGCACTAAAATGGATATAGTGTAAGCATTGACGACCTACGCGGATTTGGCAAAGTTAATTTCAATTAAAAATTGAAAAAGAGAGGCTATCGAAACTTAAACAAGTGGGTCCATTGCTGCTGTCCATTCCAGTGTTTCTGAACTGTGGGAAGAGTGACGTAGTGAAACTAGTAACTTGCAATCTTTTTTTTTTGTTGTTGTCGTATGTCAAAACAAGCTCTTCTGGCACTATGGTTCATTGTATGATTTAATGCACATAAACATGCTCAGCTCAATATATGTACAATTTGTATTTGTGTGATATGAGCAATATTACTGTCCTGAATTTAAAACAACTTGGCCATGAAGTTTGCCACTGTGACATAATTGTTTCCATTGACTCGTGGGTTCTAAGCCAACAATTTACGTCTATAACATTTCCACAACATTACACTCAACCATATAATGTGTTTTGGGCACAGCGTTTAATAATGTGTATTAAAAATCTTTGATGCTTGCCCAGTCTCAAAGCCCACGGCACGTGCCTGGTCTACACACACAAGTCAACAAACTAAAAACTTTGAACAGTTGCACGCAGCTGAACTTCTATAATAACTGTTTCCAGCTCAAACCTTTCTTAAGAGAAAAAATGTATTTCTCAGAGGTTGCTTTTACATAGCTCTGGACACTTTATTACATTTAATTATGAGGGCTTCCAAAGGCAAATATGACTTCAATTGCTCATACTGGGTAAGGGATTTGAACAAACACAAAATAGAGACTTAACCAAAAGTCTCCATTTGCTCGCCTTTTAATCTCATTGCTTTTTTAGTAGAAACAAATGAGATTTCATCTGAATGAGAACAGACATAATGGTTGGGCTAAATGAATAACAATCTGTTCTTCAGAATTCACTGGAGTGCAGCATCTCAAGCAAGTCCTTCTCCGAATCCTGCTGAGATAGCAGACACATAAGCCGCATGAACGTGTATGTGACGTCTGCTCATGCCCACCGAATGGGATTGCAAGCATAAACCTGGACACTCAGTCAAACATGTGTGAGAGTCATAAGTGATGCAAAGCCTTTGAGTCTTTTATCTTCAGTATGACAAAGTCACATACATGCACACATTGTTCTGCAGTCCACATGCTGTGAAAGTCTATAAAGGTGTGAAAGACACTGCTACTTACTCAGGGTGATGTGACGTTGTTGACCCTGATAAGCGCTTTCATCTCATGCCACTGGAGGGCAAACCCCACCGAGACGAACGTCATCGTCTTCGTCATCCTCACGTCGCTTTGACGAGTTTTCTTTAGAGGACGTTTGAAAGTTGTCAGTTGCAATGCAGCCTTAAACAAACATTTAGCTTCTTCCATCTGCGGGAGAAGTATTGTAAAAACGGACCTCATCTGATCCAGTTTGTGAAATGAATCGCCATATTTGTCGGTTTCAGCTAAAAAAAAAAATTCTTCAGATGTGATTTAGCTCAAATGCTAAGAACCACATTCATTTTCTCAGAAATGAATCATCGAATTCTGATTCAGTTTAAAGGGAAAGTTCATCCATAAATGAAAATTAGGGCTGAACGATTAATCGAAATAAAATAGAAATTGCGATATAATGTAGTGTGATTATCCAACTAGAGCTTGACAGTCCTCATCCATTTTAATTGTATGAAAGAAAGCAGGTTGGATTTTCTGCTAAACTTCTCATTTGATGTTTGACAGAAGAAAACAGTTGTTCAGGTTTGGAACAATATACGGGTGAGTAAATTATAAAGAGTAAATACTTTTTTTTTTTAACTCTCATGAAGATATTCTCAGAAAAAAAATTATCCTGCAATCCGATTTACTGTAACACGTTATTTCTTCATTCTATATTCAATCTTACAATTAATCTCTATAGTTAATTTAATGTGTAACTGAAGTTTTGTTTTAGGTAAGACGCTGTTCTAGTACGTAAATATAAATGGATTCTCTGACGACGTTTCCTCTAGTGTGTTCTCTAGTGTAATTATAGGGGCATGTTGCTTTTCAAATAGCATGTAAGTGAATAATCCTGATTATTTTCAGCTATAAATATCACACAGTCCATTTCTCTCACAGTGTAATGACCCATCTGTGCAGTCTAGTGTGCGTATAGCCACACGACATGCAGTGGAGTGAGTTTTACTGGGGCCTGCTCTTCTTTAGATAGGGTGCCGGGCTGTAACTCAGCTCTAAAACAGATTACAGATGTCCAAAAGAATGGGCGTGTGTAAGATGGATGAAACCGCCTAGTTCTCCGACATATCACTCACTTTTAAAGAGGAGTTGCTGGATGGAGCGACACAATCAATGCCTGACAGAGAAGTGGAGATATAGAGGGAGTGTGCGAGGAGTGATAAGAAGGTAGTGAGGTGTCTGAAAGTCTCTTAGATAAGGCCGAATGAGGGGTGGTGATTGTGATTATCCTGCTGGAACACACAAGAAATGGATCTTGGAGTAGAGTTTTAATAGGTCTGCGGTGCATACACACACACTCGTGCTTTGTTCCAAATCCTAGTGAGCTGCCTTCTTTGGCAGCATTTACAGTAAAAGCATCATAATTACAATTATGGTGTCTCCTAAGATACCTTATTTTGGTCAAATTCTAAGGCAATGTAATATGGATCTTTAAAAGAACAAATCTGGCTGCTCCGAATGGGTTTCCTGTAGCCCAACTGGTAGAGCATGGTGCTAACAATACCAATGTCTTGGGTTTGATTCTCAGGGAACACACCAGCTAATTCAATATATACCTTCTGTATACACTTTATCCATCACTTTGGATAAAAATGTTGGCCGAATATGTACTGTGGTGATGGGGGCGTGATCGTGTGTCTGTTTGCGGGAGAGAGGGAGTGGTGTGGTTAGTCAAGCTGATTGACATGATTTCTAACAGCTGTTTCTCATTACAGTGATAGCGGAGAGAGCCCTTGAAAACAGCTGAACACACCAGAGAAGAGAGAGAGAATGAGTGTGCAGCATTGCCATCTGTTTACATTGAGTGTTGAATCTATTGAGTATTTGTGAAGAAGTTTATGTTTATTTTGAGAGTTTGGATTATTGAACTGAGTGAAAACATTAAAAAGAGTGCATACGCTGCACATAAAGGCAAAGAAAATAAATAAAATAAAAGCCTTACCTTAAGCATGTCACTGCTCCCTGTCTCCTCATTTCCCCACACAAACCCTGACATTCCAAAACCTGAGAAGAAATTCGGAAGAAATGGAGTCCACACCACTGGAGGAGGTGATCAAGACCCTCGCCGGCATCCAGCAGAACCAGCATCAGGCCCTCGTCGAGCTGCAGCTGGAGCAGGAGCAGCGTATTCAGCTCCTGCGCCAGGCCCAAGCTGAGGACCGACAGGTGTTCCAGAGCCTGATCAGACACAAGGGGGTTACTGCGGTGGCCCCGGAGCCCACCTCGACTGTCCAGCTGGTCACCCTTGTGAAAATGGGTCCGGCCAATGATCCTGAAGCCAATCTCAATCTCTTCGAAAAGACAGCCAATGTGTGGGAATGGCCACCTGACCAGTGGGCGGCCCGACTTTTGCGTTACTCTCTGGGGAAGCGCAGCTTGAGGCCCAACAGCTCCCCACAGCCAACCTCCTTGTCAACGCTGACTTGAAGAGAGCCATTCTGTAGCAGGTTGGCCGGACCCCCGAACAGAGCCGACAGCACTTCCTGAAGCTGGGCAAACACGGCTGCCCGTTCGCCTTCGCACATGGTTGCTGGCGGGGGAACCCCGCGGCACCCAGGACATCGTGGACAAGGTGGCACTGGAGCAGTTCATTGCCCAGCTGCCCCGTGGGATGGCCGAGTGGGTCCAGTGCTACCGTGCTGTGGCGCTGGAAGAAGCGATCCAGCTGGCCGAGGACTACATGATGGCGTTTCCAGGAAGCAGTGATCTGGAGTCTCTCTCTCTGTCTTCTCTCTCTCTCTCTCTCTTCCTTACTCCCAAACTCCGCTTCTGCCCCCTCTCTTTCCATCTGCCCACCTCAAGCCCTTTGAGGTCACACGGCAAGTCAGTGATCTTGATTATGAGGTTATGCAAATGGATAGGGTCGGAGCACGTCAAATTTACCACCTCAATCACCTAAAATCGTGGAGGGAGGTGATCCCTGTGGCCTTAGTGACAGTAGTCACCGAGAGGGTGGAGCTCGGGCCGGAGGTGACTCTCAAACCACATTCATTCACCCCGGTCCTGTGTGGAGACCACCCCTCACCGTCTCAGCTCACAGACGTGGCCAAGTTGCGAGCGGAATTTGCGGACGTGTTCTCGCCTCTCCCCGGTCGCACAAACCTCATAGAGCACCACATCGAGACCAGCCCGGGGGTGGTGGTTCATAGCTGCCCCTATTGCCTTCCTGAACACAAAAAAAGGTTGTTAAGGAAGAATTAGAGGCGATGCTTGATATGGGCGTAATAGAAAAGTAATAGTAGATCCCCTTAACTCCAATATCCAGAGAAAAAATGCCTTTTTCCATACCGTTCGGCTCACACCAATCTGTGACTCTTCAGTTCACAGTGGCCCATGCCACGTCTAGATTTGTATGACTTTCTTTCTTCTTCTGAACACAAATGAAGATTTTTAGAAGAATATTTCAGCTCTGTTGGTCCTTTCAATGCAAGTGAATGGTAGCCAGAAACTAAAACGCAGATAAAAGCAGCATAAAAGTAATCCATAAGACTTCTGTGGTTAAATCTATATCTTAAGAAGCAATATGATAAGTGTGGGTGAGAAACAGATCAATATTTACTTTTATTTTTACTATAAATCTTCCTTTTCACTTTCACATCTTAAAATAACACGTGGTGCCTGTTTAGTTTATCTTTCACTTTCTTCTTCTTTTGTTTTTGGAGATTCATATTCTTTGTGCATATCGCCACCTATTGGGAAAGGAGGAGAATTTATAGTAAAAAAGATATAAATATTGATCTCTTTCTCACCCACACCTATCATATTGCTTCTGAAGATATGGATTTAACAACTTTTACTGGAAGCAAATTTTACTGGAATGAATTGTGAGTTCAGTCTCCCATGCCATGCGCTTCACATTAGAAATGCTACATTGCAAAAAAATAATTTTCTTACTGTGCATTTTTGTCTTGTTTTCCAGTTAAAATATCTAATTCTTAAAACCAGATAAATTTACTTAAAAGCAAAATCACATCAGAGCTTTTGTCTTGTTTTGAAATAAAATGTTTTTGTATCATAATTTTGTAAAGTTTATGCTTATAAAAAAAAAAAAGAAAAAAAAAGAATGCCAATGGGGTTAGAAACTTAAACTTGATTGAAATGGTAAAACATTTGATCTACTTGTTTTAAGGGTGTTTAGATTTTTGTACTTGAAAATAAAAAAATACAAAATAAATGTGCATGGAGAGTATTGAGGATTCTAAATCATGCCACGTCCACATTAATTTGATTTCATTTGAAAATCCAACTTTTTATGCTTTTCATCCACACTAGAATTATGTTTTGCTCTACCGAAAACTGAGACTTAAAAAATAAAACGCTCTCCATAACCATATACTTTGGAAAACAATGATGTTAGGAAACTGAAAACATAGGTTTCAAACTTAGTGTGGATGTTGCCTTGGTCACTTATAAGGTTCCATTTCAGTTAGGAAGACAGCTGCCTATGTAGGCAGCGAGGAAGCTCATTGAAGAGCTTCTTTTACACAGCCTTTTATTTATTTTTTGCCTTTAAAGCTCATGTAACTTTTCCTCCTCCTTTTCTTTGACAATTGTGTCAGTGGAGCTCAATGATAAATAGCAGGTTAGATGGGAAAGGGAAAAGTTAGAGAGGGCGTAATCGTTTCCCTTCACTGTCCTTGTTTCATCTAGTTTACTCTTATCATTGTCACTGGTAAACAGACGAAGATTCACAGCAATGGATTTCTCTTTGTGAAGGCTGGTGCTGATACGAGCTTCTCTCTTCTGCAGATGCCTGGAGACTGATGCAGTGGAGCAAATGCCTAATCTCACACCCACAATCATCCTGAACTTATTCGCTGATAGCAGCCCAGATGAGCAACCACAGTGAATCTGCAACCACCCAGTGAACAAAAAAATAAAGTGGTTTTAAAGGAATAGTTCTCCCAAAAATGAAAATCCTCTCATCATTTACTGACCCTCATGCCATCCTAGATGTGTATGACTTTCTTTCTTCCACTAAACACAAACAACAATTTTTAGAAGAATATCTCAGCTCTGTGGGTCCATACAATGCATGTCAACAGGATCCAAAACTTTGAAGCTCAAAAAAGCACATAAAGGCAGCATTAAAGTAATCCATATGACTCCAGTGGTTAAATCCATGTCTTCAGAAGCAATATGATAGGTGTGGGTTAGAAACAGATCAATATTTAAGTCCTTTTGTACTATAAATTCTCCACTCTGCCCAGTAGGTGACGATATGCACGTAGAATGCGATTCGCCAAAGTCAAAAGAAGAAGAACTCTTAGGAGAGAAGAGCGCTTAGGAGTGCTGTTTGAAAGTGGAGATTTTTTGGGAAAAAAAGGTATGAAATAAACCTGTTGTGCCAGATGTGAAGGGGAGGAGAATTTATGTGTGCACAGGGTTGGGGAGTAACGGAATACATGTAACAGGATTACGTATTTAAAACACAAAATATAAGTAACTGTATTCCACTACAGTTACAATTTAAATCATTGGTAATTAGAATACAGTTACATTCAAAAAGTATTTTGATTACTGAAGAGATTAATTTGCTTTTTACTGTCATTTGTTTCATTTAATATTTAATCCTTTCAGATGGAAAAATGTAGACATATAAATGATGCGATCCAAAGTGCATTTGAACAGCGGTGAAACACTTTCTTATGATGTGTTACATTCATACGAGCAGACAGAGAAGTAAGTTTGAAGTACGTTTGGAGCAGAAGAAATAGAAATAAACTTTGTGTAAATTATCATCTTTATGCTAAGATAAAATGCTATTTCTAGCCATTTTACATGCACATGTTACCAGACATGATCATATTTTTTTATCAAGAAAATTCACGTTGGATCATAATTTCTGATTTTCTATTAAGATATTAGGGCAAAAATCGTATTCTTGATAATCATTTTTGTATTGTTTTCCTGTAAAAATATCTAAAAATCCTTAAAACAAGATCAGTTTGATTAATCTTATTTTAGAATCAACATTGCATAAGATATTTAGGTTTTTCAGAGAATGTATGTTTAACATGTGTATTTTGTCTTACTGTACTGGCAGAGTTTTTATAGTCAAAACAAGTGAAAAAAATCTACCAGTGCTGAAGAAGTAATCCAAAGTATTTAGAATATGTCACTGACCTTGAATAATCTAATGGAATACATTACAAATTACATTTTACAGCATGTATTCTGTAATCTGTTGTGGAATACATTTCAAAAGTAACCCTACCAAACCTGTGCATGCATTAGGTGTTTAGGCAAAAAAAAACTTCCATATAGGATCCACCTGTGCATCCTCGATTAAGTCCTCATGCAGCTTCATTCATAATAATGGAAGCAATCTATATATAGTCACTTTTAGAGCCCAGAAAATAAAATACTCGGACTTAAAGTTGCACTCAGTAATTTTTGTCTTTGTGTTATCTTAGACTTACGCTGACACCTAGCGGCTTGGATGCAGCATCTTTTAAAATCAATAGTTTTCAGTTTCAGATGCCATTGTAGAAATGTAGTATTCACAGTCAGCCATGATTACTTTAATCAATGAGTGAAAGTGTCCAATAACAGGATGGTTACTGAGATTAAGCAAGTAGTATTTGACTGGTCATGTGATTCTAACATGGCCGCCCCCATGTGTGGACCCTCTCCATGTAGAATAAAACAGCTTTTATAAGGTTACTGATATAACTGGAGTCTTCATTTTAATGTGAGTGCTCATGATTTTCTACATATATTGCAAAATTACAATTTATGTCTTCAGGATTTAAACTTTTTTAATGAGTAAAAAATTATTAAGTGCACCTTTAATTAGCCAGCTAAACTCTACTTATTATAGACCATTTCAAGACGGTTTAAGGAAGTGATGTCTTTTTGTTCCTTGAACATTTCCTGCTAGTTGTCAAACTCAGACTACTTTTCCAGACTGGATAAATCACCCTCCGAAGGGTACTTTTAAGGGAGAACAATCATGATAGTCATGCTGTAAGATTGCTTCCAACTGAATTTCCAATACAAATGACTTAAAAAGTGAGTTCTGAATGACGCTTGTTTTTGAGCCACACACCTTTTAGCCTTTCAAAGCTCTCACAGTGGATGGTAAAGTCTTCGAAGGGAATAGGGCATAGGGATTATCACTTCTGAATGGAACGCACCCTCATTCAAAACAACAGAGGGAGGTGCTTTATTCATAGTGACTTTAACACGATTAACGTTACTAACGTTAACACAGTTGTCATAAAATGCGTTATTAAAATGTGGACCATGTTGTTCAGTGGCTGGATTCTCTCTGGATCCCTGAAACGAATGAAAATTAAAGTGTTTAGATCTCCGTAAAAGCAACGACAAACGGACATATGAACCTCTTCATTGAAGTGAGACATCTAGATGGATACGTGCAGTAATAACAACTGTAGCACACATCTTATCTCTGGTTGGTGAATTAAATTTATGACAAATATTTGTAAGTTTGAGAGGTAGAGTTCTAAAAGTGACTAACGCTCCCATTATAATGAATGAAGTCACTTTAGGGAAACGTTTGATGTTCTTGGAGAAAATTAGTTGACTCAGAGTCTTATTTAAAGGATCTGGTAATGGCACCTCATTGTTTATTTTAAGTTTTTGCAAATACTGCATTTGTTCTGTTTTAGCTAGACTCTAAAAGTACAAGCTAGTCATTTTATTTTTGACAGTTCTGGCTTATAAAAATGCAGCTACAGTAATTGCTTCAGGGCCAGACATGCGCAGTAACATTCTAATTCCTTTGTTATTGTTTACGTCCTTGAAATGGTCTATAAAATTTACTATTAGTTGGCAAGAATGTTGTTCACCTACCAGAGATAAGATGTGTGCTACAGTTGTAAGTACTGCACATATCCATCCGGAAGTCTCGCCTGACTGCAGCAGTTCATGCGTCCATTTGTGGTCGCTTTTTCAGAGATCTAAACACTTTAATTTCCCTTAGTTACAGGCATCCAGGGAGCATCCAGTTAATGAACAACATGGTCCACGTTTTAATAATGGCATTCTATTACAATCATATAAACATTATTAACGTTAATCGTGTTAAAGTCACAATGTATGAAGCGCCTCCCACTGTTGCTTTGGATGACTTTGACAACTAACCGGAAATGTTCAAGAAACAAAGACGTCACTTCCTTCAACTGACAAATAGCCCTTGAAATGATCTGTAGGCCTTATTCACAGCAGTGCCATCTTTGATTTTTGATGGGAATGACAACGAGGCTATGGGGGATAGACGTACAGTCTCTTCAATCGGTTGTAAAGTTTTTTTGGACTAAACATTGAAAAAATATGTTTCAAAGAAATTTCAGTAGGCAAAGAACTCCAGACAACATGAGTTGTGGGAAATTAGATGTGATCTAGGAGCTTTTTGATAGCTTTATACACTGTATGTCATTGAAGAGATGTTAAGTCTATCCCTCGCCTATCAAAAATCAAAGATGGCGTGACTGTGAATGTCTGTGGCATCACAGGAACTTCAAAAAGGGTTTCATATGGCATCAAATTCTAAAACCTGTTCGGGAATCAGTTCAGGAGATCAGAAGATCCACATTCTCCTGTTTGTTCTCTCCGTCCGATTTGTAAGACACTCTAAATCAACAAGCAGAGTAACAAAGGAGATGGGTATGGGCTTTTGGTTTGAGAAAGTGAACTTTGTTGATGTTTAGTTAATGATTTAGTTGTTGAAGGTTTAAGCTGAAGTTTATGTCTGTACATTTGGAATAGAACATATAAACAAATTTACCTTTTAAACCACAAGATACAACACAGCATTAAATGCACTGATGGAAAAGGCTTTCTTTGCATAATAGAGAATTTTTATTATTATCTAAACACCCACATTAAGGCATTAAAGTCCCATTTATTCAGCGTGACCTTTCATTTAGGAGTAATGGAAGAGGATACATATGGAAGAGCCATAGAAAGAAAGACAATGATGAATCACCAAGGGAAAAATAGACAAATGAAATTAGAGGCCATTATGAGACAACAGATAATTATTACATTGTAGCCATCACTGGCACTCCTGACAGATTTATGCACCAAAAAAGGAAACACAGTGGGAGCTTACTCATAGTACATTTATTTATTCATTTATTTTAGTCTGCAGCATCTTAGGTAACACTGGTTGTCCGTCTACTGAAGGACATTTCATAAAAAGCAGCATTCAGGCAGTTTATCACAAGGAACAGTTATATTAGGTCCTGTTCCTGCTTTGAATATGTGTATGTGTGTGTGTGTGTGTGTGAGAGAGAGACGTTCTGACTGCTCAGGTTTGCAGTCACGCTCATCTGCCAAGATCTTCATTTGTCCTTTATAAAAACATAGAGTTTGATTGACAGGGGCTGGAAATGAGGTCGTGTATCATTCTTACATCACATCGCATCATCGCAGACATTAGCCGTCTGTTAGAAGACACTTGAAGTCAACTCCACAGTCAAAGAGAATGAAGGACAAACTAGGAAATGCATTGAACACACAGACAATTTAACTTTTTTTTCTTTTTTTTTTTACTTAAGTCCATTTAGAAACAATTCTCCTGTGCCCCAACAAAACAAAAGCATACTATGCAGCCAGCATCTATAATCTTACTTTACCATAAAATATCAGCATGGCTGGTCACCAGTAAGCAGTCTAACCAACAAGACTACGTTTTCCTTAAAAGATCATGCTGGTTGACCAGATTCACTAGCTAAGCTTTGCTGGAACCAACACTAACCAGCATAAGCCAGCTTTGATCAGGATGGAAATTCAGTAGGGGATCATCCAAATACCTTTTAGAGTCTATATACAGTATAACGTCTATACTATAGTATATAGTCTAATATTAGTTATACTTGAAAAATTACAACAATATTGTAGAATAGCAATATGAATTGGGCTTGGAGTGCAAAATTACACAGAAGTGGTGGCTGTATGTCAGCATGATTCAGATTTGATTTAATGATTCAACAAGTGAAACAAATGAGGACAGGTCATAGCAACATCTACGCAATCTAATCAAATGCATTGTACACTGAAATTTTTTTTTTATTTTGTGGTGAAGTAAATATAGCAGGAAAGATTAAGTACTTTCTACATTAAATAAGCTAGTTTAAGCATGAACTTGAAAATATTAAGTACATTCTTCATTTGTACCTCAATTCAAACATGTACAAATGAATGCTCTAGCTTATAAGTCAATATTATTTGTGATTGTTTATCTTTACAATGCATCATCAGGTATCAGTCCTGAAGTAGAAAACCTTATTGGCTAATTTAAGTAAATTTTACTTAAAGGGATAGTTCACCTAAAAATTAATATTCACTCATCCTTAACCAGGCTTGGGAGGGTTACTTTTGAAATGTATTCCACTACAGATTACAGAATACATGCTGTAAAGTGTAATTTGTAACGTATTCCGTTAGATAACTCAAGGTCAGTAACATATTCTAAATACTTTGGATTACGTATTCAGCACTGGTAGATTCTTTCACTTGTTTTGACTATAAAAACTCTGCCAGTACAGTAAGACAAAATACACGTTAAATATATTTTTACAAGAAAACAATACAAAAATTATTATCAAGAGTACAATTTTTGCCCTAATATCAAAGGGCTTACTAGAAAAAAGAAATAATGATCCAACGTGAAACCATGTAAGGGCAGCATAAGAGTAGTCTAAAAGACTCCAGTGCATCCATGTCTTAAGAAGTGATATGATAGGTGTGGGTGAAAAACAGATCAATATTTAAGTCCTGTTTTACTATGAATTCCCCACCCTGCCCAGTATGTGGCAATACGCATGAAGAATGCAAATCGGCAAAAACAAAAGAAGAATGTGAAAGTGGATATTGTTAGTAAAAAAGGACTTTTTCTCACCCACACATATCATATCACTTCTGAAGACATGGATTTAACCAATGGAGTCTTATGGATAACTTTTATGCTGCCTTTATGTGCTTTTGGAGCTTTAAAGTTTTGGTACCCATTCACTTGCATTGTATGGAACAACAGAGCTGAGATATTCTTCTAAAAATCTTCATTTGTGTTCAGCAGAAGAAAGAAAGTCATACATATCTGGAATGGCATGAGAGTGAGTAAATGATGAGAAAATTTTAACTTTTTGGTGAACTATCCCTTTAACTTTTCAAAGTTATTCCCAATATGCTCCGGTGTTGAATAATTAATGAGCTTGCATGATTTTGCAGGTTTATTTAAACAGTTTTTACACACGTGTTGTTACGTTTGGTAACTTCTTGTTTTGTGCAGTCTGAACTTAATTTTCTACTAAAAAATTCACAATCAAAAAAATTATCTGCTGATTGTGTCCGTCCTCATGCACCAAGTGTTGAGGTCTGCGTGCGTGTAGCTTTGTATTTTGTGAATATCACTAGTAATGCAAGGTGATGTAGTCTACTAGACTAGCATGCATTAAGCTACCCTGTGGAAGGCTTCTGTATGTCATGTGGTACATGATCAAATGTGTTTCTAATTAAAGTTCATATAGTGAGATGTATGATAATAAGTTAAGTTCACTTTTACTCAAGTTTCAAGTTTATTTAAGGACCATGTACATCATATTTGTAAGTAAAAGTTACTGTATTCACTGAAATGTTTAAGTTAAATTTACACACTCACTTTAATCAATTTTATGTCATGAAATTAAGTAGATTTAACTTAATTTTATTTAACTTAATTATTTACTTAGAAAAACTGAGTGCAAAAACTTGTGAAGTAAATTTGACTGGTAAGTAGTTTCAGTGTGCAGACACAACAATGATGTCGTATATGCAAGTTTTCAAAAGCTGCATTTAGTTCATGATAAGAAAACAATTCTTTAGTAATTAGAAAAAATCAGTCAGAACATAAAATAAATCAATGTGCATGAGAAATTACATTATTACATAATTAATTAGTCAGAATAATCTTCTAACATAAGGATATGAGGACTTTACTAGTTTATAACAAATGTTTGATTGCATCATATAGCATTATACATGTAGGTACTGGAGCATTTCACGGATCTGTTTCATTTGCCATCTTTTCCTTTCTTCTTTTGTTGTTCCTGGAAGAAGTCATTGCACGCCACCGTCAGTGCCGCCACCAACACGACAAACTCGTTAAAGTCGACCTCGTTATCCTTGTTGGAGTCCAGGTCATTCATGATCTTTTCCACCAGCATGGGGTCCTTCTGAGACTAAACAAAGAGACGAAAAAACAAAGCAAGTGTTAAGCATAGGATTTAATATATTAATTTTAAATAGTGCATTTATAAAACAGACAGTTTTAGACAGAGACATTTTTGATTATTCCTTGTCCTTGTGTCATATTAGTCAGTCAGACTGACTGTAGCATTAATCTGTTTCCAGACCGTCCAAAAAAGATCAACAGATCAGTCTCATTGCCACCCATCCATCTATACGGACATTCCTATCCATGTGGCCACAAATGGGTAACCCCCAGTGGCCATGCGTCCCTTTGGTAACGTTGGTAACCAATGAGCCATGACTTTAAAGCTATCAGACTTCATCAGCCTGTGGCTATACTGTATGACTGGCTATGTCTCTGTGTCTATGTACAAAGTTTTCTCCAAAAGTGAGCTAAATCTTACAAAACCTCCCTTTGGAGACATTCAGGGATGTCCTGAATGTCACATCAGAAAAATCGTTTCATAAATAGAGCAAATACTGTTTTTTTAAAAATAAAATAAAAAATCTAAACGTTTTCTTTTAGGGGTAGGATTAGTCTAGTATTTATAATTTGATTTATATAATAATGTTATCTTTAGATAATAGAGCGCAACAGTGCCCGCCCACTTTTTTTGAAGGAATAGTCATCCCAAAAATGAAATTTATCTCATCATTTACTCACCCTCATGCCATCCCAGATATAAATGGCTTTCTTTCATCTGCAGAAAACAAATGAAGATTTTTAGAAAAATATCTCAGCTCTGTAGGTCCATACAATGCAACAGGGTCCAAAACTTTGAAGCTCAAAAAGCATATAAAGGCAGCTTAAAAGTAATTCATATCCATCCAGTGGTTTAAAGTTTTTTCTGATGTGATCTAATTGGGTTTGGGTTAAAATAGACAAAAATGTAACTCCTTTTTCACATTACATCTTGCCATTGCAGTCTCTAGGTGCGATCATGATTTCAAACTCGATTGCACTTCCTAGTGCTTGATGCATGTGCAGAGCGCTAGATGCCGCTAACCGTAATCGAGCTTGAAATCATGATCACCAAGGAGACTGCAGATGTCAAGATGTACAGTGAAAAAGTAGTTACATTTAGGTATGTTCTTACTCAAAACCGATTAGATCACTTCAGAAGACATGGATTAAACCATTGGAGTATGGATTACTTTTATGCTGCCTTTATGTGCCTTTAGAAGCTTCAAAGTTTTGGTCACCATTCACTTGCATTCTATGGACCTACAGAGCTGAG
Source organism: Myxocyprinus asiaticus (assembly GCF_019703515.2). NCBI lineage: Eukaryota > Metazoa > Chordata > Actinopteri > Cypriniformes > Catostomidae > Myxocyprinus > Myxocyprinus asiaticus. Next base: position 6,446,455 of record NC_059381.1, read on the forward strand.
ATATTCTTCTAATAATCTGTATTCAGCCCAAGAAAGAAAGTCATACACATTTGGGATGGCATGAGGGTGAGTAAATGATGGGAGAATTTTCATTTTTGGGTGAACTATCCCTTTAAGCTCTATACTATATGTCTATACTATATGTTTAGTTTATTCCAAAAAGAATTCAGATATATACAAATATATAAGTCGTTTGAAAGTGTAGGAAGACCGACTTGATTGTGTCATTTACAGAGCATCATGGAAGTGGGCGGTTGCTGCAGAACTCATTTGCTGCAGTTTGTTGGCCATGATTCTCTAAATGGTGGATCTTTCTCTTCAGGATTTATGGGTAGTGTAGTTCTTTACCAGGAAATTCCACTAATAAACATGACTTTTTAATAATGAGGTTGAAATCAAGTGGATTGTTGGGTTCAACAGGCATATACCATCGATTAACAACCTTGGAGCTCACTGTAGTTCTGTCTTTAACGGTTTAGGGTTAGATTAAAAATCAATTCCCCAATACCAAAAATGTATGGGATTTTTACTTTTGGAACCAGACTGTTACACTCTTTAATGATCTATGGTGTGTCTTCATTTAGTAAATAAGTAAGTAAGTAAGTAAGTGTGTGTGTGTGTGTGTGTGTGTGTGTGTGTGTGTGTGTGTGTGTGGTGTTAACACAGCAAACTACCAGACACTGTTTAACATCTCACTCATTTCTTTTTCTGCCTTCTTATGTTACAGTACACATTCCCAAGAGAGACAGAAGGTCATGGTGAGGGAGAGGTGAGAATCTATATCAGGCAGTGTTCCAGGCAGTAACTGATGATGCGTAAACAACAGTCTCCTTTTGATGATGCATGCACAGCTGAGACCCACATTCAAGAGGGTAAATCACACAAAAACACGGCCAGGTCACGTTTCATCCCAAAATGTAGAACCGAATTTAAATTCAGGAACTGAATTTCAGTTCAGTTCCTGGTGAGGAAATTAGAACAAATCTGAATTCCATTCATGTTCGCAAGAAACAAGCAGCAAAAAAAGGGATTACAGCAGAAGTGCACTCTCTCTAATAAAGCCTTAGTCTGAAAATATTTTATTATCAAAAACATATAAATTGGATACATATTCAACAGTTTTTAAGCTGTTGAAGTTATTGACCTGTGTGTTTTTTACTACCTGCACAGTAAAAAAAAATAACATTTCAAATAACCGAAAAGTTAACTTCATGTGGTAGCATCTAAAGGAACAGGTTTTAAGTTAAATATAAATTTGGTTAAATTCCAAATTTATTATTTAATATCATAAAAACCTATTTGAATACATTAGGTTACACTAATTTCAATTTTAGTAATTTTCAAGGGTCAGATCAAGCAAAAATAAGTCCTTATGGTAACAACTGCACATCGCCTTTTTGTTGCGCCAGTCACAAGACCGAAAGTTCTGCGCAAGCTATCCATAACAAAAATCAGAGTGATTTACGTTTAGTGAAAATTCAGATTGCCAACCGTGAGAAAGTCGGTGAGTTCACTGTTTAGAAGTTCTTTCAGCTCTCCTTTATTGAGTTTGTATTTGTCTCCTTCGGTCCCTGAGTAGTTGTGGAAGACTGTGATGAGTGCGTCCATGGCTCCTTCCAGTTTACTGGGCATGGCTGCTGCAGATCACCTGTGGACATATAACTCTTATAATACTTTTGTATCTTTTGTTATTGTTCTAACAAAAGTTACAGTTCTAGCTGAACTACACTTAAAAAAAGAAGGATTTTTGCTGCTTGATCAGTTTACTTTATTAAAATGGACTAAAGCAGCACAATTCTTGAACATTTTGTCACAACTTGATTTCATTGTGTTCTATCCATTTAAATGTGTAAAATGAAAGTTTACTTAATCCATTTGAGTTGGGACTATATGACTACATGCATTGATGAAACTGGGCAGGGGATTTGCATTTTCCAGCATGCTTTGCATTGGACTCGATAAGGAGAGAAAATGTTAAAATTAAGTGTCTTTGTGCAAGATGAATATAAAAGGGGGATACTTGTTAGTGTTTAATGTTTTGTTGAGATTTAGAAGAGTTTCTGTAATGTTGGAGTTTTGGGGGTTACCATTGTGGTGAAGAGTGGAGCTTGAGCTAATGATGAGGTAGATGTCACCCATGAAACTGCTAGTATGTTTTGTAGAGCGGCATGAATTTAACATGCTTACATTTACTTTCACTATTTAGTACATGAAGAAATAAAAGAGATTTATTTGAGTTACATTGACAAGTCTAATTTTGTTGGGTTTACCCAACTGAACAATGTTCTTTCTACACAAAGTGTTTGTGTTGAGATTACATAGTCATTTTAAGTTAAGAAAACACATTTCAAACACGTGAAACGACTGTCCATGATTGAATCAAGTTTAGCTAAAGAGCAATTTTTTTTTTTTTTGTGTACTACATAGTGGCTATATCCACTAACAAAAATGTACCAAAATAAAAGAACCATGTTAATACCATGTTTTTGGACATGTACCATGGTAAATACCAAGCTATTATTTGTAGTACCTTGGAGTACCATGTTTAAATGGCACACAAATACAAACTATAAATCCAGTACCATGGCACAGTACATATCCAGGTATTACTATCATATCTCGTCACTGTACTATGCCACCTCCACAGTGGTTTTTGTAAAAGTCAATCTTATACATGTTATACAAAGAATATTTGAACATAAAAGAGGTTCAAAATCATAAAAAAAATTATATTAAATAAATGATAACTAGGTTATTACTCCTCTTTCGTATCAATTGAGATGCAAAGTTTGTTTGCAAAAGAGAAAAAAAAAATCTTACCTTGTTCAGAGCAGAGAAGTGAACTTTGGGTGTGTTCGCTAACAAAGTGTTTTGAAGAGTGAGCGAAGTTGTTTATGAGATAACCAGTGCATTAAAACGACCCTCCTCTGTTGTCATGACGATATATGGTAGCTTAGGTGTTGCACCATAGTAACCCTGTGATCTTACAGTATATGATCCTCACCTGCACAGAAAACATGCTCTAAATAAAAGAGCAGCGGCCCCCTGAGAGTTTTAGACACAGACAGACACATCAGCACAGGTGTTCCCCATCCACCATCACACAATTAGAGTAATATAGAGCATATACAGTAGCCCCAAATACAATGGATATTTTGTTTTCTAATTCAATGACGTTCATACATTTTTAAGTATGGCTTAAGTGTCCAAATACATATTAGGTCCTCTTTAAACCGTAAAATGAATCCTCGTAATCCCCTAACTGTCAACAGATTTAGCTGGGACACACACACATACACTGATCAGGCACAACATTAAAACCACTGACAGGTGAAATGAATAACATTGATTATCTCGTTACAATGGCACCTGTCAAGGAAAAATGGGCAAGCGTAAGGATCTGAGCAACTTTGACAAGGGCCAAATTGTGATGGTTAGACAACTGGGTCAGAGCATCTCCAAAACGGCAGGTCTTGTGGGGTGTTCCCGGTATGCAGTGGTTAGTACCTACCAAAAGTGGTCCAAGGAAGGACAACCAGTGAACCGGCGACAGGGTCATGGGCACCCAGGGCTCACTTATGCGCATGGGGAGCGAAAGCTAGCCCGTCTGGTCCGATCCCACAGAAGAGCTACTGTAGCACAAATTGCTGAAAGACTTAATGCTGGCCATGATAGAAAGGTGTAAGAATACACAGTGCATCACAGCTTGCTGCGTATGGGGCTGCGTAGCCAAAGACCGGTCAGAGTGCCAATGCTGACCCCTGTCCACCCCCGAAAGCACCTGCAATGGGCATGTGAGTGTCAGAACTGGACCATGGAGCAATGGAAGAAGGTGTCCTGGTCTGATGAAACATGTTTTATTTTAGATCATGGGTCAGAGCTGTTTTAGCGGCATGAGGGAGACCTACACCATATTAGGCGGTGGATTTAATGTTGTGGCTGATCGGTGTATGTAAATAAATACAAATTGAATACAAATTAATGTCCTGGATGCATACAAGATCTTTCATTTTATTTCTTTAAGTTGTTGTAAGTAAGATCAGAGACCAAAACGTGTTACTTCTGCTGGGAAAGAGAGAGAGAGCAGAATAAGACTTATAATAGCCTATTATTAAAAGGAATATTCTGTGTTCAATATAAGAAAAGCTCAACTGACAGCATTTATGGCATAATGTTGATTACTACTGAAAAATCCCTCGTTTTCTTAAAAACAAAACAAAAAAATAATGGGGCCAATCCATACACGTTAAAATACTCATGACTTCAAAAGTATAGCCACAAGACGTAAACAATATGAGTGGTAGCATGATTTTAGTGAGATAAAATTACTAATTTTACTAATCTTTTCTGTGTGAAAACTTCCATTGTAAATGCATCACTGTAACACTGTAATCAGCGTTATGCCACAAATGCTGTAGATTGTGCTTAACTTGTATTGAACCCGGAATATCCCTTTAAGGTTCTTTAAATTATTGATTCACTTGACTGTATCTCACATAGTATAACATGAAGTTCCCTTATGACTCAGTACACTTGACATTGCATTCTGCTAACGCATATGGGGAGTGTCCTTCCACACGACCTAGTTGAAACCTCTCTACAATAATGGCAATATTCTAATATTGGATATGGTGTTTGAGCCCCAACCTTTTAGGCACGAAGCTGTCCACTATAAAAGCAGGTGCGCAAACAAATTTTCTTCTTTCAAGACAGCGATTCATCTTTCATCTAGAAGTCCTCTACTGCTTTGCCGTCGACTACACGAGTCAGTGGGCGGGATCTTCAAAGCAAAGAGAAGACTCTTCGCTCCCCTGCAGTGCTTCGGCACACATCACTCCAACTTACCGATTGATGCTTCGCTGGTGAACGGGTCACTTCAGCATCCTGATTCCCCACAGCGCTTCAGCAGGAGTTGTGTATCCTTATAAGCAATTGTATACAGTTTTATTTTGTTTGTATATATATATATATATATATATATATATATATATATATATATATATATATATATAATATATAGACAGTTGTGCTCAAAAGTTTGCATACCCTTGGAGAATTGGTCATATATGTACCATTTTTAAAGAAAACATGAGTGAGCAGGCAAAACACATTTCTTTTATTTCTTATGGGATTCATATTCAACTGTAGGTTATAACAGAATAGCACAATCATAAAACAAAACATGGCAACAAAGAAAAAATGAAATGACCCCTGTTCAAAAATCTGCATACCCTTAGTTCTTAATACTGTGTATTGCCCCCTTTAGCATCAATGACAGCGTGCAGTTTTTTGTAATAGTTGTCTATGCGGCCCCAAATTCTTGCAGGTGGTATAGCTGCCCATTCGTCTTGGCAAAATGCCTCCAGGTCATGCAAAGTCTTTGGTCGTCTTGCATGAACCGCACGTTTGAGATCTCCCCAGAGTGGCTCAATGATATTAAGGTCAGGAGACTGTGATGGCCACTCCAGAACCTTCACCTTTTTCTGCTGTAACCACTGGAGGGTCAACTTGGCCTAATGCTTAGGGTCATTGTTGTACTGGAAAGTCCAAGTGCTTCCCATGCGCAGCTTTCGTGCAGAAGAATTCAAATTGTCTGCCAGTATTTTCTGATAACATGCTGCATTCATCTTGCCATCAATTTTCACAGGATTCCCCATGCCTTTAGAGCTCACACATCCCCAAAACATCAGTGAGCCACCACCATGCTTCACAGTGGGGATGGTATTCTTTTCACTATAGGCCTTTTTGACCCCTCTCCAAACATAGCGCTTATGGTTGTGACCATAAAGCTCTATTTTGGTCTCGTCACTCCAAATTACAGTGTGCCAGAAGCTGTGAGGCATTTCAAGGTGTTGTCGGGCATATTGTAACCGGGCTTTTTTGTGGCATTGGCGCAGTAAAGGCTTCTTTCTGGCAACTCGACCATGCAGCTCATTTCTGTTCAAGTATCATCGTATTGTGCTCCTTGAAACAACCACACCATCTTTTTCCAGAGCAGCCTGTATTTCTCCTTAGGTTACCTGTGGGTTTTCTTTGTATCCCGAACAATTCTTCTGGCAGTTGTGGCTGAAATCTTTCTTGGTCTACCTGACCTTGGCTTGATATCAAGAGATCCCCAAATTTTCCACTTCTTAATAAGTGATTGAACAGTACTCACTGGCATTTTCAAGGCTTTGGATATCTTTTTATATCCTTTTCCATCTTTATAAAGTTCCATTACCTTGTTACGCAGGTCTTTTGACAGTTCTTTTCTGCTCCTCATGGCTCAGTATCTAGCCTGCTCAGTGCATCCACGTGAGAGCTAAAAAACTCATTGACTATTTATACACAGACACTAATTGCAATTTTAAAAGCCACAGGTGTGGGAAATTAACATTTAATTGCCATTTAAACCTGTGTGTGTCACCTTGTGTGTCTGTAACAAGGCCAAACATTCAAGGGTATGTAAACTTTTGATCAGGGCCATTTGGTGATTTCTGTTATCATTATGATTTAAAAAGGAGCCAAACAACTATGTGATAATAAATGGCTTCATATGATCACTATCCTTAAATAAAAGACAGTTTTTTTGCATGATCAGTCATATTTTCAAAATCAATGCCAAAATTTCATAATTTCTGCCAGGGTGTGCAAACTTTTGAGCACAACTGTATATAAGAGAGTCGCTTACATGTTCGCCTCTTTTTCAAGATGTCGTTCCGTAAGTGTTCCTTGTGCGAGAGGCACATCCTGTCGTCAGATCAGCATGAAAGCTGCATTCACTGTCTGGGCCGCGCCCACGCAGTCAGCTCTAATGGAGACAGACTGCCCTCACTGTGAGGGCATGAGTCTCAAGATGCTTCGCTCACGAATCACCCTCATTCTGAGGCACGATTCAGCCTCCCGCGCCCTCCCACCCACCTCTTCTGTGACACACGAGGATCACACGAGGAGGCACAGCTGGGCCGTGAGCTCGAGCAGGATGAATTTGAGGTGGTCATCGTGCCAGCACATGCCCCACAAGCTCCTCAATCTTCATGTAACGTGTCTATGCTGATACATTATGTGCGTGACGAGCTCCGGCCCTCCGCAGGAGTGCATGGCCTCATCTCGTTCGGCAGTTCTGATACTGGGGATGATGACGATGTCATGTCTTCTGCATCAAGCGAGTGGTCAGTGGATGATGCTACCGCCCCAGTGAAGGTGAGGAGCATGTCCTTTCAAGGGCAGTCGAAGAGCTCGATATCAAGTGGTCTCCTCCAGAGGAACCTACACGATCTCACCTTGATGAATGGTTCCTGCAGTCCGGACACCATCAAGCAACCACGTCCCGTAGATCATTCTTTCCTGAAGTTCATAACGAACAGTCAAAATCCTGGCACACGCCCTATTCAGCTCGCCCATGCAGTGATTACATCCTCTCTAATGTGGATCACATGGAAGAAAACGGTTATGCCCATTTACCCACCCTGAAAGAGGCGGTAGCGGCACATCTTTGCTCGGCGAGTAGCAGGGCGTGGAACTCACGCCCTGTTCATCTTTCTAAGCCTTGTTGACTAACATCTGCACCGGCTGGAAGAGCATACTCAGCGGTGGGCCAAACTGGTTCAGCACTCCACGTGATGACTGTGCTCCAAGTGTTCTAAGCTAAGCTCCTCAAACAATGGATGAGCAAGGCAACGATCCAGAGACGTTCAAAGAGCTCCTCACCGCTACGGACTTAGTGCTGCGAGCCACGAAAGTCACTGCACAGGCCATTGGAAAGTCAATGAGCAACCTGGTGTTTTTGGATCATCACATCTGGCTGACCCTCAAGGAAATGCGTGATGCGGGAAAAGCCACTCTATATGATGCTCCGGTGTCCCCAGCCGGCCTTTTTGTGGCTCTGTGAATAGAATTGCTGAGCTCTACGTCACGACTCAGCAACAATCACAGGCTATGAGACATTTTATGCCAAAACAGAGCAGTATTTCATCACAACCGGCTCACTCCCGCTCTGTCTAGGTCCAGCACCCAGCTAAAAACCCCACACAAATGTCGCAACCGAGCCGCTGGAAAAGCCACGCAAGCCGTGGCCCAAACTAAGGCAGCCGCTTCAGCGCAAGCCCCACGCCAATTGGAACCCCCCTCCACCGAGCAGCAAAAGCGCTCCTGACACACAATGCTGTTCCCCTCTTCTCCACTGCTGTTTGTTGGGAAAGGAATATTGTTGTTCAAAATGTTGTTCAATATGTTGTTTTCTGTGTCTCACATTAATCACATGCAAGAAAGTTTGCACATTATGCACAACAGCTTCCCAATGGTGAGCGGCACATTGTATCATGTATGAACATAAAAAGGTTGAAAAATGTATATGATTGTGCAAATCAGATACGTGCAAATGGATGAGTTCGGGGCTATTCACACCGAACGTGTTTTTGGGTTATAAAATTAATAAATAACAACTGAATTCCAAAATGTTACTGGGTGAAGTAGTAGGTTTTGCACACCCTGTTCAAAAATATTTTTTTTAATAAATTTATGTAGGTACATATTGTTTTTTTGTTTTTTTTTATTACTGTATTGTGGAAAAACTGGTAAACATGCATTAATTATCTTTAACTAGATTTTTATTTAATTAAACATTTTGAATGTACTTGACTACAATGGTTGATAGGATGAATTTAAAATTATGATTTAAAATAAATGTTATATAATTTTAAGCAAAAATTTTCTAAATGGGGCCCCAGCTTGGTCAGTTACTTGGGGCCTCAGAAATCATAAACCCACCCCTGGACAGATCATGTGAAAAAAATGAAGCAATAAATGTTTTGTACTGTTATTTAAGTTGTTTTAGTAGCATTTAAACATGATTTAATATATTTAAATAATGTGTAATTATGATACATCTCCACTTTATACAGAGCACCCCCGTTATTTTCAGAAGCACCCGCAGTGATTCTGATCTGGAACCGGGCCTGACTCCCTGTATGCGGAAGCAGAACTCAATGTCTTGTACCCTTCGTCTCAGGGAACCGAGGTTACATATGTGACCGAGACGTTATTAGTGACACATTCATTGAAGACCAGTACTAGAATCTGAATATGCACTCACTGACACATCCAGAAAGATGGGTATGCCTATAGGTTATGTTGTATTGTTGTGTGTCTGGTTATATGGTTAGGTTTTCGGTTGTGATGCTGAATGATGATTGATAAGGTCATGTGTGGTTTATCTGTTAGTTGCTTGTACTGTATCATGTCTGTTTGGTTGTCTGGTCAACTTGTTACAGAAAGGTTCAGTGCTTTGATTGGAAACTCCAACATCCTCCAAGCAAAAGTGCTTATGGCATGACTATTATTGCTCAAAGGAACGAGAGACTGATGACGTGCACGGTGTAGGCTACTTGTTTTCCCAAAACCACAACGATTCCATAGAGTACACTTCTAGATTTAAACATAAGTCTTCTAATTTGAGAAAATCAGTATTTATTTTATTTGGAGCTGTACAATTTCCTGATACTTTTCTAAAATAAAAAAGTTTTGGAGCTCCAGATTTTATTGCGGTTGTGTTTCAAAATCTATCTTTCTCTCAAAGGATAAAGGTAAGTCTATTTTTTGCCTCCTGCTTTTACCTGAGGGAGAGGGCAAGGGGTTAGGATAAGGCTCAGGTGTGTTTCTCCCCCCACCGCCTCCATCCCTCCAAGCTAAAAGTGTTTTCCATTCATTAAGATGATGAAATGTTTCCCTTCGAAGTGCTAAGTGAATTAGAAAGAGAAGAGTGAGACGAACCTCTTGAATGTACTATGCTTGAAGCCTCTCACCCTTATAGTCGCAGAAAACTATAACTATCCTTCTTTCTTGGTATAAACTGTCAGCATTCATACTGTATTTGCAGTCCAAACATTATTGCCAAATATCAAAATGTACAATTTAAGAGGGAAACATTTTGTTGTTTTCACAGTATCATCACAGACATCAGCCCGCCTTTGGATGGTAATGGTTTTTAATGATGATGCGTTTCTGGCCTCTAGTGTCTCACTGTAGTATTGCAACAGAGCACCGAGCATGAGGCATGTACAGTAGTTTTGACTGTATTTTGACAACACTGCTACTCAGGGTCAGAGCCAGGATAATTTACCCGAGGGGGCATTTTAAATTTCGAAGGGGGTTACAGATTTGCCACTTTACCATAATGTTGCTGAAAATTACGGCTCGGCGGCCATCTTTGGAACGCTGCCGTGGAGCTATGTAAACAAGCGGCATGCCAGTGCAGCTCCTATCAACTTTACTGGGGAAACACCGAAATCTAAAAAAACGGTTGGTCAAGATTACGATCAAAGAAATATTTCAAATCAGCAGTAAAATCTGACTACACTGGTATCATAAATTGTGCTTCTTTACATCAGATTACGCTAAAAAACGGAATTTTCCCGTCTTGAATATCTAATGCGCATGCGCGTTCTCGAGTTGATTGACAGGCGATGTCTGTATCTGGTGATTGGCTCCTTTACCTGAAGGCGGGACTTCCTTTCTACATCTGTTGCCCGTTGGTGACCGTTGGATGTGTCTCTGGGCTAACCACACAAACCTAAACACCTCCTAAAGCAGAGTGCATAATACATGTTCACTTCCTGGTAACTGTTGTGAAGCAGAGGCTGCAGCCAGAAAATGTTTCTTTATCCCTTGCCTGTGCATGTGGCATGTCAGCACTGTAAAATATGCCACAAATATACAAAATTAACAAAAAGCGAAATCTAAAAAATGTTGTTGAATAAATATCGAATCAAATGATCCTCTGGAGAGCACACTCCAAAAACATGCCTATATTTCAGATTTACGCATTTCAATTTCATAATAATTTAATCAAGTACTCTTAAACTAAATTAAATGAATAAAACCTCAATATATTTAAAAATGTTTTTATAAAAACTTAATTCAATTTGATGGAATTTTGTTTGTTTGAGTAAATGAAATTCTATCCATTTATCAACCTAAATAATGTTTAAGACAACTTCACTTATATTCATTAACAAAACACAGCAAAGGGTAGTAAACCACTCCTTTTAGACTTTGAGCCTCTGAGCTCTGACTGAATTACAGAAAGAAAAAAAAAAAAAAAATTCTAATTAAGAAGAGAGCAGTCAGTTGGCCAGACAGTGTAACTCCTGTCCCCACCTTCCACCCGAAATGTTCAGTTATTCACTACAAATAGTTTAAGGGTTAATTTGCTTTATTTATTGAATTTATTTTACAATTTAGTTGATTTAGGCTTAAAAAAATAAAAAATAAAAAATAACACACACATTTAAAAGATAACTAAATTATAAAAATTGGTTCAAATGCAACATTTTGACAGAGGGGGCACAGTGGTCTGGCTATGGCGCCAACCCTGCTGATACCTACATATTCTAAACAGTATTAATTCAACATAGTACATAAAGTATAATTCAATAGCATTTTCAAACAATGTTTCATTAACCACAAAAAGTTACATAAAAGTTCATATATGCGTATATTTTTAATTGCCGCCAAAAAGACGCTCGCAAAAATACATTGCGTATGTTGGTCTGAGTAGCTACGCTTCTCAAACACTTTCAGTTAGGATCAGTTTCAGACAGAGCATCATCAAAACTTCAGTACTGTCATTATTTCTCACTTTATTACAGATTTAACTATCACAAGTATTTCTCAAAAACGTTTGAAAAGACTTAAAGATGCGATTGTTGATGTCTGTTGAAGGCTTATTGTGCTAAGGTCGCCAAAAGGCAATTTGGGCTGGGCAAGAATAAACAGGTCCCATCTTCCCCTTAAAGTTGTTGTAAGATTTGTACACTGTTCATATCTTCATAGTAAATCAAACGGATTTGGCAGAATGACGGTTACCAATTGCCACGGCCGCTACTACATGCTCAACTCACACAAAGCTCGTAAAAAAAACCCCACAAGACATTAGGCTACACGATCACTTTCATCAGTCAAATCACAATTTGTTGGATATTACACCATGTCATATAAGAAAGAAGTTTTCCTATATGGTCTCTTTCCTAAGCCTACATGTACTCCCATCGTGTGGTACCTTAGGAAACACAGCTAGAAGACATCATATGAAAACATCAAGAAAATCTCATATCAAAGCAAAGCAGTTAGCAAACAACGTGAGATGAGTCTAGTGGCATATTTTCCGCAATAGTTAGAAAGTAGCATAGCATATACAAGCAGTCTAGTACATGTAAATGATCCATAATGCTAATATTTAATTAACCCAATTCTTGGCCCTTTTCCACTGAAATGGCCATGGTTCTCGTGCCGAGCCTGTGCTCGACTGGTACATGGCCGAGGCAATCTGGAGCCAATCGCAAAACGCCTGTGCTTTCCCACTGACTTGAGAATCGAATGGTGATGTAACAGGTTACGTGCCTATGGTAGTTTTATGTGACTACCTCACCTGCCCACAAACAAACATGCCACGTCACAGAGTTTGTGTGCAGCTTTTACTCCTGTTTTTGACAACATATTTAAACATACAGAGAAATGGGGGCCTGGGTAGCTCAGTGGTAAAAGATGCTGGCTACCAACCCTGGAGTTTGCTAGTTCGCTGTTCAAATCCCAGGGCGTGCTGAGTGACTCCAGCCAGGTCTCCTAAGCAACCAAATTGGCCCGGTTGCTAGGGAGGGTAGAGTCACATGGGGTAACCTCCTCGTGGTCGCTATAATGTGGTTCACTCTTGGTGGGGTGCGTGGTGAGTTGAGCATGGATGCTGCAGTGGATGGCGTGAAGCCTCCACACGCGCTATGTCTCCATGGCAACGTGCTCAGCAAGCCATGTGATAAGATGCACAGGTTGATGGTCTCAGAGGCAGAGGCAACTGGGATTCATCCTCCACCACCCGGATTGAGGTGAATCACTACACGACCACAAGGACTTAAAAGCACACTGGGAACTGGGCATTCCAAATTGGGTAAAAAAAAAAAAAAAAAAAAACAGAGAAATGCCATCCAACATTATTACATTTGTAGGGCTTTACTGGTTGATTAGATCAGTGTTACTATCAGAAATAATTAATAATTATTTCTTTAGTTATTAATTAATATTTAAATTAATTAATTGAATCTAATTCATTAAAACCTCATATGGGTTGTCTGCTCCAGTAAATGTAGTGTGCTACGTTTAGGAGCACACTACATTTTGAATATCATTCAAATTCAACAATCATCAAAGATAATTATCAATTATCAAAAATCAATAGAATATTAATAAGGATTAACATTGACGGGGCACCACCCTGAAATCAGGGACTAATAACCGGATAGTAAAGTAGTCTCAATATTAGATTGTTTTCTTAGGAAAATCGACATCCGAAGAATATTGATTTTTGGGAAAAAAAACAATGAATGAAGGTTTGAATCCGAGCACTGACATTCCGTAAGCATGACACGGGTGTATGCAAAACAAACCAAAACACTTCTCTTTGTAATATAAACAAAGTTTAATTATGCAGTAATATCAATTAATAATTAATACAATGCAGTCAATAAACTTCCGACTTACAACTACAAACTAAACAGTGATGTGATTAGATATGGAAATAAAAATAATCCTATAACACATAAGGTGTGTGTGTGACAGTGTGTGTGTGTGTGTGTGTGTGTGTGTGTGTGGTTAGTACGAGAGAGAGAGAAGTGACGGCCCTAAAGCCGATTTCGCGATCGTGGGAGAAAAAGCAGCTGTTAGTTCATCACTCAGAGACGCGGTGGACGGCTCGTAAACAGTCCTGCATACTTTGACTCTTTAATGGATGAACTCAGTTTACCTGTCTCACCCGCGATGGCGAAATTGCACAACAGTCCAATTTGGTTGGACCACAATACAGCAAAACAAATTCGTGATAATTAATACCCTGAGTATTAATAATGAGCGGACATGGCGGTCCGTAAACTGTACAAGCAAAAACCTTGAAACACAAGAATAACACACTATAATATTCTATCTCTGCCCAGACGTAAACCTCTTACTTGAATCGCATGAGGACACAGGTAGAATGTGTTTTCCTCCGTCCTTTAACTCTGACCCGGTTCCTTGAGGCTCGGGTGATGACGGGAGGCCGTTTCCTCGCTCTGTCAGAGGGCGGTACGACAGTTGATTCTCGGCGGGCTGGCGGAGAACTCAGAAATGTCGACTTGATTGAAGATGGAAGAGAAATCTTTAATCTCTTCACTTCTGTAGGCAAACGGATGAAGATGCGAATTGCTCGGCGGTCTCCTTCGGATCCGTTAGAGTGTTCGGTTGAACACAGAGTAATCTCAACTCGTCCAGCGAGATGGAGATTGTATGGCCACAGTTTCAAGTCGGACATTACTTCCTTGTGCCAAGAGGTTGCACCTGAGAGCAGCGATGAACTGTGTCTATACAGGACGAACAAAGTTGCTGGAAGCAAATCCCGGAAGCATTTCAGAGGTATTTAAACTCCTGATGATGTCATCTTTGAGGGACGTTCTGTTGTGTGCCTCATCCAATAGGAGTTGAGAGTTCGATCCTTTAGTGAGCAAGGCTTCATGGGATTTGTAGTCTGTTTTGGACTCCCTTTGTTTGATTTTTAGCAGATTTTTATCAGTATAATTTATGACTTGGAATGTGGGGGCTTGAGTTAGGTTTTTACGACTGTGTTAGGCCTGCCTTTGTCTTCTATCTGAATACATGAGGCCCAACACATTGCTCAACAAGATTACCAGAGACCACATCTACATTTATCAGGTAATATAATCACACTAGTTTGTATGAACTTCTTAGTGTGGCTTTGCTAGCTAAATACTATAAACTGTAACAGTGGAATCGTTATTAACATTGGTGTAACAAATGGTTATATTTGGATTTTTGCCATAGCATATACTATTACGTTTACGTCTTGATTGAGAATTTTACTGGTTTACTTAACAGATAGACACAATCTTCCTAACTAAGTGAGCAGTTCCCTTACTGAACAAAACAAAGCACAAAATAAGATGAGAAGAGTGTAAGGAAAGCTAACAATGTTAGCAAATGTAGTAACTTACCGAGATCAGTCACAGAGGACACCGGCGATTTGGTGTTTGTCTTGAGCGTGACTGACTGAATTCAATGCTGACTAGTTAGCACCCTAATGTAGGTATCCAAGACTTCATTGCTCCCACCACTGTCACTTTTGTTTAGCTAATGGTCTCTGTACTCTCTTTTAAGTATTTTTCAATTTGTTAATGATTTGGTCAATCGTCCGATTGCAGCCGGTGTGCATCATTTCTTGCCATATCTCCTCGTAGGCTCTTTGTTTCCTTTGTGATCTCTCTAGTTTATCTTGAATCTCTGTAGAAGACCATATCGCTAGTAGAGTGCTCGTTTCCTTTGCGTTTCCTCAATGCTTTTGATGTCTGACATATTTGTAAGTTTTTTTTATTGTTGTTATAGAGTGAAAAAGTACTTGTTGCTTGAGATGGTAGCTATCAAAACTGTTGTTATTTGGAAAACTTTACCTGGTGACGAAACATTATCCCGCCCTCTGCCCCCTGCAGTAATACGCTCCTGCGTAGAGACCAGCAAGCTTTTGTTTTTTTGCCCCGGACTGGCCTTTTCTGCGATGGAAACGGCTCAGGAACCCGCCCCATACCATCTGTGGAAAAGGGCTCATTGTGACTTTCAGTTAAGCCCAAATTGAATTTAAACCCTCAATTAGGCTCTTATCATAATTCATGTTTTTTAATCTTTGCATGCTTTTTGTCTCAATTGCAGGAGGACTTCCTGAGCACAAATGTGCTTCAAATTTTTGCAGTGAAAGCTGGGACCTAAATTCTAGAATGCATTTCCAGAATTTCAAGCCGCTGTCTATTGTAATGTCAGACCTTGTGTCACTGGAGTTGTCATCACCCTTTACAAACGTGCAACCTGGAATTTCACAACTAGCAAGTAGTTCACAAGTTAGAATCAATGAACAATGTGGAACTTACATTGTACTCAACTTGTGCAACGTACTGGAACCAGATGATGATGAGCAACAAGAGCAACCACAGGATCAGACAGTTAATCCTAGTGCCAGCAAGTGAACCAGGCTGAAAACATCCATTGAGCTTTTGTGGCTTGTACTGAGCAGCTGTGATATGAAACAATGCCAGTTCAAGTCTAACTAAAACAAAAAGTGCCACAGAGTGCTAAAACATGTAAGCATTCAATCTAATTTATGAAAACATCACTTGTATGTTACAACATTTTCAAGTAACAGATAGGTGCTGCTTCTGCTCAAGCTGTATTGACCTTTATTAAGCAACTAACATAAAAAAAAATAAAAATAAAAATAAAAAAATTCTAGTCCCTTTGGAAAATTACATACAGTAATTAATTACCAAAAACTAAATATATTTAGCAATAGATAAGGTAAGTTCATCAAAAAATGTATTGTTGTTGAAGGATGTTTTGCATGAGCAGTGAATGTCATTACTGACTCCATAGAGACCAGCTCAGTGGCTGTCTGCCCTGTCCTGCTCTTTGCTTTTCTCTGTTTGAACAAACAAACTTTATTCTGTAAAGAGATTTATGCATGACCACAGTGACATCCAACTGCAACTTCCTGGTCTGAAAATTGACAAAATCAAAACAAGGCCTTTTCATCTTTGTAAAGGACTGTCAGCAAAGCTATGATTAATGAGAGGAAGATTGAAGGACCATGAAAGAGAAAAAGAGAAGAACTGGGTCTTATCTCCTCCCTAAGATGTACAGTAGGCATACTCATCTATATAAAAAGATGTGTTGTTAATGATGTATTTCTACCCAAATCCAGGCAGACAAATACATGCATATTCATGCAACGTTGTGTAATGTCAGTTTATGCAAATGTTATGGTAATTAATGTATATTATTGAAGGTTTTGTAAGGTGCAACAGGAAATTAGATGATGTGGTAAAAAATTCTGCTGTAATGTTGAGGTCAGTTGCTCTATACTGTGTTTCAACATCTGTCCGTTATACAAACGCAATTTAAAGCAGTTGATGTTAGGTAAGGTAGGATAGTCAGTAAGCACATTTACATGCACACCAATATGCTGATAATTATGAAAAATCATCGTATTAAAAATATCTGACAATGCAAGAAAACCATGTTTCGATCAGACTTGAAATCATCGGGTTACTCTCTGCTTTTGAAGTCAAAACGTTGCATCCATGTGCCAACAACACTTGTGCCAGTACTGAATAAGCTGGTAAAAGTGTTTACATGCAACGTGAAATTGGGATAATGGGCAAAAAACTACCTGTGTCGATCGGTTTTTGCTTAATAAAGGAAAGCCGTTAAAGGCATTTACATGACCACACACACTGACTTATTAAGCACAATCGGTGTAAGATAGTGCATGCAAACTTGTCCAATGTTTGATTTCAGGAACTTTTGATTCAGTGGGTCACAATCTGATTCCAACTATTCTTGATGCATTTAAATTTTTCAGGTATAACATAAGTTCAAATGGATTGTTGCTAAACTCCATGTGAAAGCCATACTAAAATATATCTGCTCTTAACCAGCAATATAAACAGAATAAGCGGGTATAATAGCATACTTCAGTATCAGAGTATGTCTCTGAAGCTTTCATTTGGTGTAAAAAGAAATGCCGCATCAGAGCCACCTTAAACTTTGTCTTGTTTTCTGTGACTGTGCATGAGAAGGATCAATTTATGAGATTATTAGAGGTACTAATAGTTAATCTAATACTCTGACTATGAATTTTTGTGGATGGATCCAAAACAGTTTGAGAAAGAATCTTGATGCATCTGTGAATCGAACATATAATTTGTCACAAACCACACGGATGACTCACATCAAAGTCAAACACACTTCAGAGAACAGCAAAAGATCTATCATTCTTTCTCTCACTTGTTCTTCATTTCTAGGTCAGAAACGAGTTGCAGAGGGACTTAACTGTTCAGCTAGTCAAATGTTGGATCATTTTCTAACTACCAATGGAAAGAGCGTTCACACACACCACACACCAGAGCAAGAGAGGGGGAGTGTGAGGGTTGAGAGAGAGAGAGAGAGAGAGAGAGAGAGAAAGAGAGACGCTACAGATGCAGGAGGTGGTGCTTGGACAGATTTTAGAGGCATAAAGGCCTGCCTTATTTGGCGCAGATTAGATCATTTACAAAAACCCACATCCACCAAACCCACTCAGCCAATAGAGGGCAAAAACAAGAGAAACTCGCCACCGGCCACTGCCAGCATCCTCACCCCACTGAAGGTGTAACAGCAGCTGGCCATTGCATCAATAACACATAGCTGGCAGTATGCGCGTGGAGACATTGAGCGGCATGCTGGACGTTAGTAACGCAACCTGGGCTCTGTCCGAGCGCTCTGTGCTGCAGCCAATGTGGGATTATCTTCAGCAGAACCATGAGAGCAGCTTGCGCTCTCCGCTGTTTCCTGTCATCCTCTCCGTGTCGATGTACCTGGTGCTGGTGTTGTTCTACACTGTGTTGGATCTTCTGGCTCCCACCTGGCCCTCCATCCGCCGCTACCAGATCCATCAAGACCATACCGTCACCTGGTCCAATATCGGCAACACTTTGGCTCTCACCACATACAACCATCTGCTCTACATCTTCCCCGCCGCCGTGGCCCAGTGGCTTTGGCGACCGCCCGTGCCGTTGCCCCGTGAGGCGCCTACGCTCATCGCTTTCCTGCTGGGCATCGTGGGGTGCACGGTGGTGTTTGACTTCCAGTACTACTTGTGGCACCTTCTGCATCATCGTGTAGGCTGGCTGTATCGAACCTTTCATGCCCTCCACCACCAGTACCGCCAGCCTTTCAGCCTGGTTACGCAGTACCTGTCCGCCTGGGAGCTGTTCAGCGTTGGATTCTGGACCACGGTGGATCCCTTACTTCTCCAGTGCCACTGTCTCACCGCCTGGGCATTCATGCTTTTCAACATCTGGGTGTCCACGGAAGACCACTGCGGGTATGACTTCCCATGGGCCATGCACCGCCTGGTTCCCTTCGGCCTCTGGGGGGGAGCCCTGCGACACGACGCTCACCATCAGCAGCCAGGCACTAACTTTGCCCCTTTCTTTGCTCACTGGGACTGGTTGGGGGGCACCGCTACCATGCCTGCACCTATGAAGACAAAAACACGGAGAGAAAGGGACGAAAAGGAAGCCTGAGGCTCTATTTAACTCACTCTCTTTTCCCTTTCACACGCTCGCTCTGCCTCTTAATGATCCCTTTATAATCTCTCGCTTTCGTTCCATCTGTCCCGCCCTGTCTCGCACATTCCCCTTCGTTATCCATTTCATCTTTTCTAATTTCTCTATTTAATTTCTTCGGAAATACAAATCAAGTGTCTTACTAACAAACAAGTAGAGGAAAAGCTGAGCTGAACATTCAGAACGAAAGAGCCTCAGTCCTCTGATTTTGTTTGTTTGAATGTATAGTGTCTTTTCTTGCAAATTGAAATATATATTTTTCTAAAACCTCTCCTATTGTCCAATTTATTGAGGTTTTGTGGGATATCTCAGGTTAGTAGTTTTGGCCTTATTTGTAGACAAGTTGTCTGCAATGTCTTTATAAGAGATATATGTATTTTGTGTGTTCAAAATTGCTTGTACTCCTATGCTTGTATTTGTATTTTGACACTTTTCACTAAACTTGGGTCAATAAAATGCTCTGGTGTTTGTTAAGTGTTGAGTTTTGGAAAGTTCTCTGCAGAGTATAAACTGTGTTTATATGCATTTGGGGATTTTTTTAAACCTATATTAGTGTTGCACTTAATTCCACTGACAAAAAAGCACTGACCGTTATAATCGTTAGAGAAAAGGAGTGTATGAAGTAATATTGTGTGAACCCACAGGCGCATTGGCTAACATAGTTGGCTCATAGTGATAGCTAGAAATCTCTTAGACGGCACTCACAGAAGGTGCTGTTTGTGCAAATCAGAATATTTCACCTAAAAATAAAACTCACACCATGTTGTTCCCAACCTGTATGACTTTCTTTCCTCTGTGGAACAGAAAAGGAGATGTTAGGCAGAATGTTAGTCTCAGTAACCATTCACTTTTCATGTTATGTAAAAAAGATGAAAGGACTATAAAGACTAATAATAATAGTAATTGTGTAAAACATGCGAACATGCTTATAATAACAACACGGCCATTACGAAAACGTAAAAGTAATAGTTCACCCAATTTCTTTTTTTTTTTTTTTTGTCTTCTGTTAAACACAAAATGAGACGTAGACAGGATGTCCGAGCTGTTATTTTACATATAATGAAATTGGATGGTGATTTATACTACTAAGCTCAATAGAAGTAGTCAATATTTGACTAATGAGGCTATATTCCAATCCTTCCTTAATCATATGATCGCTTTGTGTACAAAAGAGATCAAAATGTAAGCGATTATTCACTGTTAATCTTCCCCTCCAACGGAACTCTCAAATCACATTAGCGCTTGGGTTCAATTGAAAAATGGTGCTTTTAGACATCTAAAAATGTTTCGCCTAAAAGACGTCATTGTCAGCAAACGCCATGTGGTTTCTTGCATGCCATGTGACACAGCAAGATTGAAAAATGCTACCGCAATTGAGATTTAAAAGTTACGGCAGAATGGAAGAATTACGCAATTAATATTCCGGCTTCAATACAAGATAAGCTCAAACAACAGCATTTTTGGCATAATGTTTTGGCATAATGTTGATAAGTTGGATATAACTTTACACAGAATAGGTTAGTAAGTGATTGTATCACACTGAAATCATGTTTACATGCTTATTGTTTACATCTTGTGGCTATATTTTTGTAACAGTGAGTATTTTAATGTTTACAGATTGGCCCCATTCACTTCCATTTTAAGTGCCTCACTGTAACATAGATTTTTGCTTTTTTTTTTTTAAGAAAAGGAGGGACGTGTCGAAATACATTTCTGTGGTAATCAGCATTAACTACAAATGCTGTCAATTGAGCTTAACTTGTATTGAACCTGGAATATTCCTTTAAACCATCTGTTCCTCATGCAAAACAGGTATGGCTTCAGAAGACTTGGAAAATAGCGGATAAGTCATATCAACTCCTGTTTAGAGCTCATTATATTATAAATCACCATCCATGTTACTTGTGTGGAAAACAGACGCTCAGACATTTTGCCTAAGCTCTATATCTGTGTTTCAGGGAAAACAGAAAACAGTACGGGTTGGAACAACATAATGACAACATTTTCAATTCTGAGTGAACCATTCCTTGAACAGGAAGAACAATATCTGTTTACAATTCAGTTTACGGATATCCAACCATCCTGAACATATGCCACAGCGTGCAGTGTTTGTTTTCTGCCATCGTTCAGTTCTATGCTATAGTTACTCGACAGTTTTACATAAGCGAAGCCCGCAGAGGAACTGGGATCTGAGATCAGACAACAGCCAAAGCGGAGAAGCAATGCTAATTAATCATCTTCTCTTTCAGCCTCCTACTGATCCCTCTGGCACATGGAGAATAGCTCTCCATGCTTTAAATTAAAGAGAGAGAGAGAGAGAGAGAGAGAGAGAGAGAAAGAGAGAGAGAGATTGTGCTTTTGGGTGCACAGATATTCAAATAAAGTTGGCCTTTTATTTAGGCACTGAATAAATACATATGATTTTGAATTTTTCCAGTACAATATCACCATGTAATGTCATATCTCACATGCAATACCTTTAAAAAATATATGGGGGAGTGATGTGCAAAAGCTACAGTATGTGCAAACTTTGGCTTTCTTGAAGGAGGCCATAGAAACAAAACAAGTATGAAAATCAGAGCATTGCAGTGTTTGTGCGAGTATTAAAGAGAGAGAAGCTGAGCAGTATCTGGCTCTCATCCAGTAGCTCTGTATCTCTGTAGACCTCAGACTGAGCTCTCTAAACAGTAAGTTGTTATCTGCAGCTCAACACAGGAAACCCTGGACCATTTCCCATCAGGCACTGTTGTGGATGCCTCCCCCTCTGGCACTGCAACAGAGTGGTCCTTTAGGAATGTGGAAACTGGGCGAATGTGGACTGTGTTTTAAACAAGTAGTAATGCAGGAGACATAAGATGAACGGGTTTTTGTGTTTACATCTGATCACATTTCAATGAAATATCACCTATGTGCTAGAATACATTCAAATACACATAATTAGAATGCATTATCATTGATGATAAGCATAATCATACATTTTCACCATCTATTTCTGTTGACAGTGAAAATACCTAGACATTTTCAGCTCATGGCGGTCTGAATATAAAATAATATACTGTATCTCGGAATAGTCAACACATACAGTACACCTGATCTGATAGGTTATGTGTAAGATAGAATACTAGCATGCTACTCATTCTATTTCTGCAGTGCTGTGTGTGGACATTATGCAAATTTTCTGTATAGACGACCTGGATGACCTACATCATTTGCAAAAATGTCCAGCATACAGCAGAACACAGAATACTGTATCCCACAATGTGCTCAACCTTCCATTTCCAGTGTAACTAATTAACTGGAAGTGATATCATGGTTTAAAACATTAACCATTGAATATTGCATACTGGTACATATACTATTTTAAAATAGTAGACACTTGGCAAATAGTAGTGCACTCAGCGATTCCTGAGAAACTCTTATGATATTCAAACTCAACTGCCAGAACAAACACACCCCTCCCTTCAGTGCTCCTTTGGAAGCTCCACCCCCCAAATTCATGCACGCGAGATGGTTTTACGCACACCAGCTCCAGTGTAGCATCTCATAGGCCGAAGAATAGATAATTTTCACACTCGGAGGCCCCTGGAAATTCCTCAAAAGCCATAAACTAAGAGACTGACAAAATGGCTCCTTAAAGTGTGGCATGACCCAGCTAAATGAGATAAGGATGACCATCTGTGTAACTAAATCATTTTGAGAAACAAGGACAGATCTGTCCGAACACACACTTGGCAAACCCCCACCACTTCAAGGGCAGAGGTTATGGGCGATAAAAGACACAGAGCTAAGGCAGGTTTCCTTGTAAAGTCCCTAGTGTTTGCACAATTCTAATAATAGGACATCTTATCTTAATCCAGGAACATTTCACACAAAGTCACAGTACATTGCTGAGTTAACCCTATAAAATGTACAGAATTCATTTGGATCCAAAATGTACACAATACCTAGCCTTGCTAGATAATTCTGAAAATCACTTTCATAACTGACAAATTAATGATTATAGCCTGACGTACCTTTTAAAATATGTGTAGTGATTTGTAATCACTTATAATTTGAATCAAATCGATGATTATAATCTTTAATCTTGTGTTATTCATGTCATTTTTACTAAGAATGGTAACTATTCAGGATAAAACACCTCATGTTTACTATCATTGAAATTCTTTCTGCATTTCAGGAATGTTTATGTTAATTAATTTTTGATATATTCATTTGTATCTAAGATATAAAAGTTCATGATTAAACATGTACTATTTTGAGCGGGAATTTTAAGAATACTTAACACAAAGGATTGTGAATCAACTTTGAAAAGGACAGACAAGTTGACCATGTGACTCTGAAAAGCCACCTCTGATTGGCTTAGAGCCTCTTTGGGGTGCGGCCGGTCTACACTCAAGACTGGTACCAAGGAAGAAGTTTTTGGTCCTCTGCAGCTCTGCATCCTCCATGCTCTTGCACTCGTGGTTTGCAGCCTCTGTGCCATGTAGAGTCCAAGGAAGCTCAGGACACGAAGTCCTGAGGAAGTCTCTCACTCTCTGCTCTTTGGTTCACACACATGACGGGAGTCACGAGTCTTCCTTGCGGAAGGCCTCGCTTCAAAGCCCCACCTCATCATCCATCGACACAACAGACAACAGACATCCACGATCTAACAGAGGTCCAAGACATCGACGGAATGAACTTTCTACAAGAGCCAAAGAACAAGCAACGCAAGGAAACGCAACGACACGCAAGTACAACTCCAGACTTTTGCTGAAAGTGCTGGTGTATTATTTAAATACACTATATGGCCAAAAGTTTGTGGACACCCCCTTCTAATTAACGAATTTGGTTACTCCATTAAATCCAGTAAAGAAAAATCTTAATGTTTCTTTATGTAATGGCTTGGGCTTTGTATGCTTCCAAATTTGTGGCAACTGTTTGGAGAACTGTTTTTCTGTTCCAGCATGACAATGCCCCGGTGAACAAAGTGAGGTACTGTGTTTGGTACTGAAGAAATTGACTTGCCTGCACAAAGCCCAGACATGAACCCCACTGATCACTTTTGGGGTGAACTGGAACAGCAACTGTAAGTCAGGCCCCATCGACCAACATCAGTTCCTGACCTCACTGATAGCCTTGTGTCTGAATGAGAGCAAATCCCTGCAGCCATGTTACTACATACAGTATAGTGGAAAGCCTTCCCAAAAGAGTGGAAGCTGTTATTACAGCAAAGGGGGAAATTGATGCCTAAGGTTTTGAAATCAAATGTTCATCAAAAACATATGGTGTCCACAAACTTTTGGCCATATTGTGTACTTTGGGTAATCCGATTGCAATCAATTTAGACTTAAAGAAGGATAAATGGTTCTTAAGGCATCCATAAAGTTCATTTTCTCTATATTGATCATTTCTTTCACATTCTGTCACTTTACTCACCAACCTGTTTCCTGTTTGTATGTGTTAGATTAGTTTTTATGTTTATATTAGCAATAAGGTCTCGTTTGTATTCAAATATACTTGGACTGTGGTATATTGTGATAAATAATCTCGTCACTTGATTTTAAAAGATCTTGCTTCAAAGCTCATACCAAAAATATTTGTGTGATATTATTTTCAATAAGCCATGAGAATAATATTACTCCAGTGAGTGAATTAATTGTAATTCCCTTATTAAAGCTAATTCCTTACAATAGAAATTGTGAGCGGAGACAATGAGTATTACGATTTTAATGGTGGAACATTTTATTCAGACAAATAATCTAATTATTTGTCATTTATCTTTCTTATAATGGTTGTTGAATGCAACTAATTCCATTATACATTTCCCTACATAACAATGATGTAGAAATTGGACAGTTTAATTTAATTCCTAATACACATACTGTTCCTATACCAGACATTCACAATTCTCCTGCTACTAAATCTAACATACATTTACATATTTGGCAGATGCTTTTATACAAAGTGACTTATAGTGCCCTTATTACAGGGACAATCCCCCTGGAGCAACCTAGAGTTAAGTGCCTTATTCAAGGATACAATGTTGGTGGCTGTGGGGATTGAACCAACAACCTTCTGGTTACTAGTTTGGTGCTTTAGTCCACTACGCCACCACATCACAACAACAGCATATATGGGTTCTGTGAAACATGGCAAAATTTATGTTACCCACCTATCCAGAAGAAAAAGAGCAACTTCTTTATAATAATTATAATAATTATAATTTTTTAATTTATCACACATTATACATTTGCACATATACAGTGAAATTCTTCTGTATCCGACTTCAAGCCTTTTACCTCTTGGAGGTCTCTCCATCGCTGAAAAGCCTTGCCGATGTTGATGCGGCTCCTAGCCCTCGACTTATCATAATCCTTCTTTTTTAGTTTATATTCGTCTGACCTTTTTCTCTTGGTCTGTTTCCCAGCCATTTGTCCTCCTTGGAGTTTAGAAAGTTCGCATCAACCAGATTTGCCATTGCTCTTCTTCTAAATTTCCCTCTGGCTCTGCCCCCATCCTGTGCATGCACAAGAACCACCCCCTGTTGCTGACTGGCTGGAGTACTGTTGTGCGGATCGGTCTGTTCCACTTTGTTTTTGTCCCATTTACAGAGCCAGGGTTGTGTACAAATACTAGATTTTTTTTCAGCCCACCCACAGAACGGACAGCTAGCAGACTGTGAGGAGATATTTGCAGAATTTGACAAAAAAAAAAATTATTGGATTAGAACTACTGAGTGCACCTTTAAAGCCATGCGGAAGAAATTTTAGGTGCTGCAGTTCTGGATCTAAGCAGCGCTGTGTTCAACATTCATTAATCACAACGTGACGAACTGAAACAATTGAATAAACCTTTTTCACACTGGGGGTTTTTGAACGCAGAAGTAAATGATTGCAGGGTAAACTTCGACAGTGGTAAATGGGAGACAACAGCAAATATTATTTTCACTTACCCATTTGCTCCAAGAGCAAAAGAAAAAAAAAACCCACTATTACATTTGAATGACTTTCCAGAAGAAGGAAAAAATAAGAGAGGGTGGACTGCATCTGTAATCAAAACCTCCTCGCAGCTGTGGTAATTCGTTTTTAAAACTAATTCCAGGATAATATAACACAAAGCAACACAAAGCAGGAAAAAAATTATCATATAAAAAAAGTTTGCTAGATTTTCACTGCTAAATAAGTCGGAAACGCACCATCACAGTCTGTGAAAAAGATCTATTTCACCTTATTCAGCCCCACCCCTTTTCAACGCTCCGCTCTTCTGAATTTTGTCATCTAACTTCCTGTTTGTATTGAAGCTACTGAGACGAGCCGATTAAAATTAATTACGTGTGAGAGCACAAAGTATTTTTCACCAAGTGTTTATGGTGTGAGTCTACATCACCCCTTTACTACGTGAAAATGCTCGTGAGGTTTTTTTTTTCAGTCGCTCTAAATTTTTTCCAACAGCCACAGAGGTGGAGTGGTGGCGACATAGTGGACTAAAGCACTGAACTGGTAAGCAGAAGGTTGTTAGTTCAATCCTCACAGCCACTGCCATTGTGTCCTTGAGCAAGGCACTTAACGCCAGGTTGCTCCAGGGGAATTGTCCCTGTAATAAGTGCACTGAAAGTTGCTTTCGATAAAAGCATCTGCCAAATGCATAAATGTAAATTGGTAACTGGGAGATCACATTCAGACAGCTATGACACACTGCACTTTTTCATAATAAAAGTTTTTAATTGTGATAAGTGTAATTCTGCTTAATTCTTTAGGGTTTCAACTTGTTAATTTGTGTTAAAATGTCTTAGTTGACATGAAATTTCAGGACAGCTTGTATTATTTTACATGCAAGTTCATTACATAAACGAAATTACATTTACTTTTTAAAATTAATTTTTCACCCCACATTTTTAAGAGGCTTAAATGTGATTAAAATAGTTGTAAACACAATATAATATAAAACATTAGAAGGTCAGAGGTGTCGTACAGAGATATTTTCAATGACTTTGTGTTGTCTCTAGGAGCTTCATGAGCACAGAGGCACATCAGTATGTCCACAGCGTGAAGGTAGGATCTTCTGTATTTATGAATGAAGTATTTTTGTTTTAAAATCTTCCTGCTCTGCTTCCAATTGTTATGACATCCTCTGAACACTTTAAAATACTTATGATAACTTTTGGCAACTCTATATCCTGTAAATCCACTTTGCTAGCTAATTACACTTTAAAATCAACACCACAAATATCTATATAGAATTGCTAGAACAGAAGATCAAAGACAAAATTTTCAAGATGGCTGTGTGCTAGTTTCTCTGGCTCATATGGTGAATTGGACCGTATTTACTGTAGCACCATCTTCAATTTTTGATGGGAATGACAACGAGGGTGTAAGGCAGGGCTATTCAACTTCATAGACAAGTCGGCCAGATGGGAAAAAAAATCTTCAGGACAGAATATTTTGTTAACGAAAAGCTTCAGATATTGTGTTATAGTGGGCCTACAATAGATCTTTCTCACAGACTTTGATGACGCGTTTCCACCTTATTTGGTAGCTTAAATCTCGCAATTTTTTCAATATTTTTTTAAAAATATTGAGTGTAAATTTATAACATTATGCTTCGTGTGATAATACCCTGGAATTAGTTTTAAAAAACGAATTACCACAGCCGTGAGGGGGTTTCTACTGCAGCTGCTGAGAGAGTTACAGTAAATGTGGCATCTTCTCCCATTTACTGTCTTAATTCACCACTCTCTATTTTTTTCCTCTTCTGGAAAGTCATTCAAACGTAAGAGTGGATTTTTTTCTTTTAGTCTTGGAACAAATGGGTAAGTGAAAATAATATTTGCTGCGGTCTCTCATTCACCGATGTCGAAGTTTACCCTGCAAATCTTTACTTCCGCGTTCCAAAACCCTGTGTGTGATGAAGGTCTATTTATGTTCACTATATCAATAAAACATCAAGAGAAAAAAATTCCAGCTGGGGGAAAAAATCAACTAAAAACTGTTTTAAAATTGGTCCATAACTGAGAAAGTAAATAAGACTGATACTACAAATTGTATTGAACAATAACAGCGTTATAGATGCAATGATTTAAACTTTTGACTTTTCTAATCAAATGTTTTCTTGACCAAATGAATGAGCAGAACTTTCCTGTTTCTCCTCACACTTGTCAGTCGTTCATGTTAATGCAGTTAATCTTCCCATTTCATCAAAATTATGGATTATGATTATTTGTTGCGCAACCTCTGAAAGCATTTAAAAGCCTGGCGCTCCTGTACGAGACACTGTAAAAACATCGAGAACTGGCACGACTTCCATCCAGCGCAAGTTTACATAGGAAAACAATTGAAAAACAGCGCGATCAGACACAAAGCGCGTTCGGTGTGAACAGCCCCTAAGACAACGGACAACCTCAAGCAGGCTACTGAAATAACTGGCCAGATTTGTCCCACGGGCCGCAAGTTGAATAGGCCTCGTGTAAGGAATTGACTTACAGTATCTTCAATGAGTTGTACTGTTGTTTAAAGTGTTTTGGCTCGCTTTGCTGACGAAACATTGAAAAAAAATCTTTCCAATTAATTTCAGTTGACAAATAACTCCAGAAAACATGAGATCTAGGACCTGTATACAGCTTTACACAGTGAATTTTATTGAAGATACTGTCCATCACTCACAGCCTCATTTTTAATTGTGTCAAAAATAAAATATGGTTCTATTGTGAATGGAATGTCTAGGGGTGGGGTATATGACCAAAATCTTATATCACAATATAAATAATTTTGGTCATATAGCCCACCCCTAGACATTCCATTCACAGTAGCAACATATTTTATTTTTGACACAATTGAAAATGAGGCTGTGAGTGATGGACACTATCTTCAATAAAATCCACTGTGTAAAGCTGTGACATATATATATGTCACATTATAGTACTATTTTTCTGGAAAATCAACTAAAGTTGGTTTACATACAGTATTAAATAACCATATTGTGATGTATTTTTTCGGATTATCCAGTCAGTGAATTAAATACTTTCTAAATTAAAACTATTTTCTCTTTTATAATTTTCCTCTTTATATGGAACTTAACAAACATAGTCAAAGTAAACAAAAATAATAAAATAAAATAAAAAATGACCAAACTTACCAAAATGCTAAATATCACATTAGGCCACATTTCAGTCTGATATGTTGTTGACCAGCATTATTATTATTATAAACTTTCCTTAAGAAACTCAACATTTTCTCAAAGCAATGCAACAAAGAAAATAATACTTAAGTAAAAAAAAAAAAAAAAAACATCACAATGCAAATAAACATCTACAGACTATTAATGTTTTAAGTCCTCTCTATAGAAAATACAGTATATGAATATCTGAAGGCAAACACGGCCAGTTAGTTCATATCTAACATCATTCGAACCAAATTTTAGTAAGGCGATGATGTGTAGTTTAAAAACCCTTTATCTTGGTGCATTACACCGTGTTGTAGCTGTTTCCTCATCAGCGGTACTTAGAATGTTGTGCTGTCTAGCAGTTTGAGATGTTTGACTTCCTCCATAGTGCTTTAAAAGTAAAAAACTCTGTTGATTTCAAATGGGTCCCGTAAATGTTGTGGTCTGCACTGCGATATCAAGAGAAGCCGAATTGAGTAGCGCAAGTGACCCTGCTCTGCAATCTCCTGTCTCTGGAACACAAATATGCTCCAGAAATAGTGCGTGTGACACTGATGCACGTCAGATGAGAAGCATGTTATGAAGCGCCGAACACCAGATGAATGTCATTGAATTTGCTGAATTTCATTGAAATTTTCATTACCAGAAAATCCTGTTCATATCTCTTCAAATCTCTCACGCCCTGCCCACTCATAATATCACCCAGCCTTAAGGTCTATTGATTTCTTGAGAAAAATAGTACATAATGTATGTAGGCATTCTATCTTAGTTTTTTTTAACCTCATTAAAGGCCAGTTGTTCCACTTTGTACATATGTAAACAAATATAAGCAAATTTGTGATGTTGACCATGTATCCTTTGTACAAAAGGTCAGATTTCTTTGCTTCCATTAAAGCACACAAGATTCTCAACATTAGAGAACATTCTCAAATCATACTTTGAAAACATGGATCATCAGGTTTTGCGCTGACTTGTAGAGTCCATGCCAGCTTCGATGTATGTCATTTAAACAAAAGGGGGAATATACCAAATACTAAGAAATTCATGATAATTTATCAACTTTTCACTCAAATTGTTATATGCTCATAATATAATTTGTAATATTTTTTTTTTATCATTAAATTCAAAAAGAATTCCAAATACAGGTGCATCTCAATAAATTAGAATGTCGTGGAAAAGTTCATTTATTTCAGTAATTCAACTCAAATTGTGAAACTCGTGTATTAAATAAATTCAATGCACACAGACTGAAGTAGTTTAAGTCTTTGGTTCTTTTAGTTGTGATGATTTTGGCTCACATTTAACAAAAACCCACCAATTCACTATCTCAAAAAATTAGAATACATCATAAGACCAATAAAAAAAAACATTTTTAGTGAATTGTTGGCCTTCTGGAAAGTATGTTCATTTACTGTATATGTACTCAATACTTGGTAGGGGCTCCTTTTGCTTTAATTACTGCCTCAATTTGGCGTGGCATGGAGGTGATCAGTTTGTGGCACTGCTGAGGTGGTATGGAAGCCCAGGTTTCTTTGACAGTGGCTTTCAGCTCATCTGCATTTTTTGGTCTCTTGTTTCTCATTTTCCTCTTGACAATACCCCATAGATTCTCTATGGGGTTCAGGTCTGGTGAGTTTGCTGGCCAGTCAAGCACACCAACACCATGGACATTTAACCAACTTTTGGTGCTTTTGGCAGTGTGGGCAGGTGCCAAATCCTGCTGGAAAATGAAATCAGCATCTTTAAAAAGCTGGTCAGCAGAAGGAAGCATGAAGTGCTCCAAAATTTCTTGGTAAACGGATGCAGTGACTTTGGTTTTCAAAAAACAAAATGGACCAACACCAGCAGATGACATTGCACCCCAAATCATCACAGGCTGTGGAAACTTAACACTGGACTTCAAGCAACTTGGGCTATGAGCTTCTCCACCCTTCCTCCAGACTCTAGGACCTTGGTTTCCAATGAAATACAAAACTTGCTCTCATCTGAAAAGAGGACTTTGGACCACTGGGCAACAGTCCAGTTCTTCTCCTTAGCCCAGGTAAGACGCCTCTGACGTTGTCTGTGGTTCAGGAGTGGCTTAACAAGAGGAATACGACAACTGTAGCCAAATTCCTTGACACGTCTGTGTGTGGTGGCTCTTGATGTCTTGACCCCAGCCTCAGTCCATTCCTTGTGAAGTTCACCCAAATTCTTGAATCGATTTTGCTTGACAATCCTCATAAGGCTGCGGTTCTCTCGGTTGGTTGTGCATCTTTTTCTTCCACACTGTTTCCTTCCACTCAACTTTCTGTTAACATGCTTGGATACAGCACTCTGTGAACAGCCAGCTTCTTTGGCAATGAATGTTTGTGGCTTACCCTCCTTGTGAAGGGTGTCAGTGATTGTCTTCTGGACAACTGTCAGATCAGCAGTCTTCCCCATGATTGTGTAGCCTAGTGAACCAAACTGAGAGACCATTTTGAAGGCTCAGGAAAACTTTGCAGGTGTTTTGAGTTGATTAGCTGATTGGCATGTCACCATATTCTAATTTTTTGAGATAGTGAATTGGTGGGTTTTTGTTAAATGTGAGCCAAAATCATCACAATTAAAAGAACCAAAGACTTAAACTACTTCAGTCTGTGTGCATTGAATTTATTTAATACACGAGTTTCACAATTTGAGTTGAATTACTGAAATAAATGAACTTTTCCACGACATTCTAATTTATTGAGATGCACCTGTAGAAGCATTCTTCTAAAAATCAGTCTGTCTCTTGGACTCTACTGTAAACATCACTGTAACTGTCAGTTCAGCAGGATGAAGGTGGCAGAGCTAACAAAAAATGACCATTAATAACATGGTACTGCCATGGCTTTTTGCAAATATACCAGGTAGTATCATGGTATTCTGTAAAGAAACTTGGAATAGCCTACCATGTGATCTGATAACATCACTATATCATGTTACCTCCACAGTACTGATCGGGCCATCAACAACACATACAGACATCAACATGTTCAGTCTGACCAGTTTCTGTGTTTATACTAAACACAAACAAACACATTCACAGACTGATCCTATTTTTTTTTTAATATACCGTATAGGCCAACAGACATTTTTCAAAGACTCCAGACCCCCAAAGCACACAGACAGACACAGCAGTGAACAATACATGAGTGTGTGTTGAGAAGAGATCCAGAATGTTAAACTGCAGGTGGTGGCTCAGTCCAGTGAGCACACAGACAAAACAAGTGACTTTGAGGCCCTGTGTATTTTGTTTCCATCAAACATTTTTCATGCATGACCCCAAAACCACATCCAGTGCTCAAAAGTTTACATACTCCTTTTCTAATAAGTTTACATAATCCTTGCAGTATCTATAAAATGTTTAGTTTTTAAAAAAGTATTTATTTTGCTTTGAATTTAGTACTGCCCTAAAGAAGCTGAATAACATCAATTTAAGTAGATTCCACAAGAACTGGACACCTGTCCAGAGTGTTTCCCTGCCTTCGGCCCGAGACAGCTGGGATAGGCTCCAGCACTACCATGACCCTACATAGGACAAGCAGCTATAGAAGATGGATGGATGGATATTCCACAAGATATAATAATGCATGGGGGATGTTTTTTTTGTGTGTGTATAGAATATATGTAAATAGAAGTTTGGTGAATTGCTTAATCAGGGCAGTACTGTAAGGCTAGGTGCCAAGAGAACTGTAACCCAGCACATGCCCACATGGAACAATGAAAGACTTCTGGGGAAAACAACACCCAAACTCTCAAACAAGCAGGATCGCCACCTGAGAAAACAAAGGCATCACTGTGTGAAAAACCCAGCTTACCCCCACAAACTCCAGCTGTTCTCTCTCCCCTTTGTCTCCCCCACAAGGTCTACACACACACACACACACACACACACAAAAGATGTATATGTGAAAATGTAACAAACAAATACCATGAAAACAAAGAATGCAACTGTATGTGTTTGATATCATTTAAGAGGTCTCTGTGTGAATGGTATAATGGTCTTTTTCCCATGTTGATAAAAATAATGGTGACAAAGTTATAAGGTCTTTGCCAAATACTACATAATTCTGGAGGTCTATCCCCCTCCTTGACCTACAATTTAAATGATCTCCTGTATGTTAATAAGATTAAAACCCAGGAAGCCAAGAAACCATTCACCCCCAAATTCTCATTGTTCAAAGGATAATACCATTTGGTACACAATGTTTATTCTCTCTGGGTATTTAAGGCAAGTTGGCATGAAGCTCGGGGAGTCTGTAGTCAGATATCCCACACAATTGCTGTGTGTAGATTTCTCTACCAGGAATCTATAGTCAGATATCCCATGCTTATCGCTGCATGTCACTTTCTATTGCCAGGTATGTTACTTTGACCTGTCTTTTATTTTTAGAAATGTTTGTTTATTCTGATCATGTGTGAAATTGGCTTTGATTGATTTTGTAACTTATGTTTTAAATCCCACCTGGCAAATAAATAGTTATCATTTGATTTATTCTGAATTCTTCCGAAATCATTTGTGACCGGTAGATTGTGTTAAGATACTGTTTGTTACCACAAGTATGAGACCAGGATAAGACCATTACTGAAGCTTAATGATAGAAGACTTCAGTCACTGCTTATCATCCATCATAGCAAGTTGTGTGTACGTGTCTAAGCGATGGTATCATCTGATTATGAAAGAAGCTTGATCAGATGATATTTAGATTACCCTACAACCTCTGACTATGAACTGAGCTGGCTATCTTGTGACATGAGATCCTCATAATTGAAATAACGGCTGGCGTGAGACTCTAAGCGAAATTCAAATATTGATCGAAAGGACAAATGAAAATTAAGATGATTCAGAGTAATCAATAACTTAAAAGATCAAATTAAAAGAATGATCAGAAACTAATTAGAGCTGTAATCTAAGTTAGAGGTCAATTTAAATTGGAGTCAGATTAATATAAAAACTGGAGTCAGATAAAATTAATAACAGAGTCAATTTATAGAGTGCAAATTAACGATAATTGCTTTACTTCAGCGCTCAGAAAAGACAGAACAACGCAGAGACCTTCAAGGGGCCATTCTATTGGAATCCGACATCGGAAAACAAATAGTTTGGTTTTTTACCCCTTTTACAGTACTAAATCAATTTAAACCAATGTAATTTTAGGATCGTTCTTTGTGCAATTTCATGTCCCAGAGGTTGATTTTTATTAAAATGAACAGATTTGAACTTTTTACTTTTTGTTCAATGAATGACTAATTAAACTGACTTAGAAAATTTTACCAGGCCTTCATGCTTTTATTTTTTTTGTTAAAATTTTTTTTTAACTTTTTAAATGCCTTTTACGTATAGATTTTGTCCCAGACCGAGACTTATTTTAAACTATGAAATACATCATAAAATACACATTATTACATGTAAACAAAGAGTGAAATAAACATAAATCATTTTAATATTTATTGTGTGAAAATGATTTGTTTTAAAAAATTACCCATGTCCCACAGTTGTCATTTCCACCACACAAAACATTTCTGTCCCTAATAAAAGTTAGTGTACTTTTTAATCAATTCAGCAAAAGTGTCTGCGATGAGCATGCTCGAGATGAAAAAGAGATATTTTAAGAAAACAAAAGAAAATTCAATGTAAATATCATCAGAATATTTTAAGGGGTGTCATTTCCAATCAAGCTGCAATTTTGCCAAATTACGTAAAAGGTGTAAAAATATTATTTAATTGTGTATATTTAGGATACATACATTTTTACTATGAAATTAGCCTAAGCCATTTTATAAAAATAAATAAATAAATCAAAAATTAAATATGTAATTTCCATAACGGAAATCTTTTAAACTCAATAAAAAATTTGAGATATTCTGGAAATGACAGTGTGGAAGGAATTTTCATGACTAATAATAATAATAATAATAAATCAGAAAAAAATGACAAAAATAAAAATGTAATCTCCTGTGATGCATGTACAGTACATACACTTTTGGACATTGTTAGTAGAAACAAAAATAGGAAGAGTGTGAAATAAGTTTTAATAAGACTTTTCTCTCTAGAGTTTTACTTTTCACACACACACACACACACACACACACACACACACACACACACACACACACACACACACACACACACATACATA
The DNA here is from genome assembly GCF_019703515.2 of Myxocyprinus asiaticus. Taxonomy (NCBI): domain Eukaryota; kingdom Metazoa; phylum Chordata; class Actinopteri; order Cypriniformes; family Catostomidae; genus Myxocyprinus; species Myxocyprinus asiaticus. The sequence goes on from NC_059381.1 coordinate 6,481,910, forward strand.
CATACCTGGAAAAGGTAAAGCTGAATAACAGGTTGCCAGACAGAGAGGGAGGATGGATTGCAGAGACAAAGAAAGATAGGGGGGGAGGGAGACAGAAAGAGAAGTAATGTCTTCTGTGCTGTCAGAGTTAAGCAATAAGAAATGTGTTCTCTTTAAATACTGCTGGTCTCTCATAAACATCAAAGTCCAAGTCCACAATCTTTATCTTTTTAAAGGTTAGCTGTCTGCTTATTACCTTGAAACAAACACAGTTAAATAGGAAAACCTAAAAGGACACAAAAGAATCATTAGTTGTGCTTGCTTAGGCAAGTGTCATTATTACTATTGTTCAGGGTTAGAGGTTTTTTAAAATTATTTTAAGTATTGAATCGAATGGGGCATGAATTATCCCACACCATTTGTTTCCACGGACCTGAATAATATATAAAAGCACGCAGCTTGTTGAGGAGAGGTGTGCTATTACTTTTCTAAGTCATTGGACTTACAATGTTTGCCTGGTGGACAATAAAATGGGCCATATCTAGGAACCAGAATATCAGAAAGACTTGCGGTGGGATCTTTTGACTTGGGTCAGTAATTAACCACCTGGCAACCACCCTGGAAATCCTAGCAAATGCATAGCAATGCAACCGCTCACAATACCTGAACAATCACTCACCCAAACTTGTTGTGACACATTTTGCTTGGCCCATTGACAAGAACCACTCATATATTCTTCTTCTAAAAAAAAAATAAAAAAAAAGCTCTGGCTAACGTTAAATTCTGAAACAATTGCATAATGTACATGCCACAAAGTTCATCTTTTAATGTTTCACCACACAATTTTTGGGAAAAAACACTTACCAGATGTTTCTAAAGCAGTGTATGGGACTGGCTCTAAAAATTTGCAATATATGCAAACCACTAAGAGATTTTAATTCTGCATCCTTCAGTCACACATCTATGATCAAACATCATACACATGTCTTATAATTATGCCAGTGAATCTGGTGAGAAACTGTTTTCAACCTAAATGCCATCAGCAAGACCAGTGCAGTATCCATAGCAACTTCAAAAAGAGAGGAAGAACACATCTTGAAATGGTCAAGAAACTGTGATGCCAAGAATCTGTGTGAAAATGGATCATCAGAAAGAGACAGACAGTGTGAGAAAAAGAATGAGAGAGAGAGAGAGAGAGAGAGAGAGAGAAAGAAAGAGAAAGAGAGAGAGAGAGAGAGAGAGAGAGAGAGAAAGAAAGAGAGAGAGAGAGAGAGAGAGAGAGAGAGAGAGAGAGAGAGATAGCTTGTGTGAGTATCTTTTTAAAGACTGTGGTTGTGCGAGGCCCTCCCTGGAGGCTACACATTTCTGACCCCACACAATAGGGTCACTTGATCACCTGAGACAGAGGTAAATTTAAAATAACGGAGAAGAGCTGAGACCGGTAAATGAGCACTTTCAGATGTTATCTGAGGAGCTGACTGAAGCCCACTCATGGGCTTTTACTCATCGATGCATTTAATTTTTCACAATTAAAATAATTTAGTGGCTTAGCTTCCGAAGACAAGCTGCAAGCATTACTAATAAATTCAAAATAAATTCCCAGAAATAAAAAATAAAAATTTATATTTAATTTTTTTATTTGCAACATCTGATCTTTATATTCTGTTATAGTCCTAGTTATACATTTTATGGTATAAATATGACTTAATGTTGTTTTAATTCTTAGGGTAAAAGGTAATAGACTTTCAATCTTGAGAATTTGTATTAACCTATCAAATAAATTGAATTTGTGTTTTAAATTTATATATATATATATATATATATATAATTTAAAATAAATGTTAAAAATGCCCCTGAGTATCAAATCAAGGGTTAAATATATATTCCCTTTAATAGTTCACCCCAAAATGAAAATTCTCCCATTTATTCACTTTCATGCCATCCCAGATGTGTATGACTTTCTGTCTTCTGGAGAACACAAATTAAGATTTTTAGAAGAATATCTCATCTCTGTAGGTCCATACAATGCAAGTAAATGGTGATCAGCACTTTAAAGCTCCAAAAAGCACAGACAGTTGTAGTAAAAGTAATCCATACTACTCCAGTGGTTTAAACAACCAAAACATTTCTGACCCATCGAGGCATGGACTCCACAAGACCTCTGAAGGTGTCCTGTGGTATATGGCACCAAGACGTTAGCAGCAAATCCTTTAAGTCCTGAAAGTTGTGAGGTGGGGCCTCCATGGATCAGACTTGTTGGTCCAGCACATCCCATGGATGCTCAATCGGATTGAGATCTGGGGAATTTTGAGGCCAAGTCAACACCTTGAACTCTTTGTCATGTTCCTCAAACCATTTCTGAATTTTGCAGTGTGGCAGGGCACATTATCCTGCCATCAGGGAATACCGTTGCCATGAAGGGGTGTACATGGTCTGCAACAATCTTTAAGTAGGTAGTACGTGCCAAAGTAACATTTACATGAATGCCAGGACCTAAGATTTCCCAGCAGAACATTGCCCAGAGCATCACACTGCCTCCGCCGGCTTGCCTTCTTCCCATGGTGCATCCTGCTGCCATCTCTCCCCCAGGTAAACGACGCACATGCACCCGGCCATCCACATGATCTAAAAGAAAACATGATTCATCAGATCAGGCCACCTTCTTCCATTGCTCCATGGTCCAGTTCTGACACTCACGTGCCCATTGTAGGTGCTTTCTGCGGTGGACAGGGTTCAGCATGGGCACTCTGACTGGTCTGTGGCTAAGCAGCCCCATGCATACGCAGCAAGCTGGGGTGCACTGTGCATCCTGACACCTTTCTATCATGGACAACATTACGTTTTTCAGCAATTTGAGCTACAGTAGCTCTTCTTTAGGACCGGACCAGACGGGCTAGCCTTCGCTCCCCATGCGCATAAGTGAGCCTTGGGCGCCCATGATCCTGTTCACCGGTTGTCCTTCCTTGGAGCACTTTTGGTAAGTACTAACCACTGCATACTGGGAACACCCTACAAGACCTGCCGTTTTGGAGATGCTCTGACCCAGTCGTCTATCCATCACAATTTGGCCCTTTTCAAAGTCGCTCAGATCCTTACACTTGTCCATTTCTCCTGCTTGCAACACATGAAATTCAAGAACTGACTGTTCGCTGCCTAATATATCCCACCCCTTGACATGTGTCATTGTAATGAGATAATAAATGTTATTCACTTCACCTACCAGTGGTTTTAATCTTGTGGCTGATCAGTGTATGTCTTCTGATGCGATGAAATCACTTTGGGCGAGAAACAGATCAAAATTTCAACCATTTTTTTTACTATAAATCTCCACTTTCACTTTCAGAATGCAAAAGTGAAAGTGAAGATTTATAATTAAAAAAAGGCTTAAATATTAAACGGTTTCTCACCCACACCTATTATATCACTTCTGAAAACAGATTTAACCACCGGAGTCATATGGATTACTTTCATGCTGCCTATTTGTGATTTTTGGAGCTTGAAAGGTCTGGTCACCATTCACTTGCATTTTATGGACCTACAGACCTAAAAATCTTCATTTGTGTTCTGTAGAAGAAATAAAGTCATACACATCTGGGATGGCACGAGGGTTAGTAAATAATGAGAGAACTTTAATTTTTGGGTGAACATTCCCTTTAATGTTAAAGTTGTCAGAACAGTCTAAAGGTCTGTGCCAAATTGGGTATATGTAGCTTAAAAGCTGTAGGAGGAGCTTCATTTAATAATTTTGGTTTGGAAAAACCATTAAAAAAAAAATTCTGTAGAATAATAGCATTTTGTCTTATAATTATACCTGATAATGTTGCTCAGTGGTTCTCAAATGTATTTGGTCACACCCCCCTTTGAAATGACAAAAACTTAATCGAAAGTGATCAAAATGTACAGCATTTTCTTTTATCTTCATATCACACAAATTTTATTTAAAAATACTATGAAAACTGAATGAAAAGTTACACTTCACTGAAAAAGAATCTGAATTAACATGTCACAATGCCAACATTGTTCTGTTAAATTTGTGTATACTTTCTGTATTACATAAATACATAAAACATTTGAATTATGCCTATACACTTTCAAACCATACAAAAACAGAAGGAAAAACAAATAAATAAAAAGTGATACTGCTGCAGGAGCAACCCCCAGTCATGAATACATTGCAAACCAAATCCTCCATTCATCTGCATTTAAATAGCAGAACGTTTTTCTCTCATTGGAGACATTTTACAGTGGATGTTTTTTTTTTTTTTAATAAAAACTAATAATTGCAAGGATTCATACCTGTGAATGTTAATCCGCCTCAGCAGTATCTAAAAAAGGATTTTAAACTCCAGTAAACTTCCAATAAGAATAAACAACTGTGATTGGCCCATCCTGGCCAGCACTGAGAGTTGTGAATAGAGTTGTTGTTTTTTTTTTTTTTTAAGTTATGGAATTACTTCCTGGAATGCGCTTCCGGGTCGTGCCACAGGGGGCGCTAAACATGCTGGAGCTGATAAAAAAAATTTACGATAGGACATGCCTAGTGTGGCCAATCCTAGGGTTGGGGAACGCTCGGTATGCAACCAACATGCCGACCTCACGTCTGATCATGTTGGACAACAATTGTCCCTCAACAAAAATTATTAAAAGCGGTTAAAGGAACAGTTCACCGAGCTTAAAATCATGATCGCCAAGGACACAGCTCATGTCAAGATTTATTGTGAAAAAGGAAAAACCGATTGGATCACTTCAGAAGACATGGAGTAAACCACTGGAGTTGAAAGGATTACCTTTATGCTGTCTTAATGTGCTTTGTGGAGCTTCAAATTTTTGGTCACCATTCACTTGCATTCTATGGATCCACAAAGCTGAAAAATTCTTCTAAAAATTTTTTTTGTGTTCTGCAGAAGAAAATAAGTCATATACATCTAGGATGGCATTAGGGTGAGTAAATGGTCAGAGAATTTTTATTTTGGGGTGAACTATCCCTTTAACCAAATTAACATTAACAATTCATACACACACACACACACACACACACACACACACACACACACACACATATATAAACTTGTTCTGCTTTCATGAACAAAGATCATTGTGCCTCAGCAAACACATTCTTAAACTATCTAAGCTTCATCGATACAACCACAAAGAATGTCTGATATCATGACTCACTACGTTTGGTAAGTTATAGTTTGATGTGATGATACAATGTGTCATAGTTTTGCCAGAAACAAGCGGACTCATCTAGACATACACGTTTTCAACAGGTAATCACAGAATATTACAAACTCAACTAATTATAGGAAACTAACAATTCTTCACAAAAGAGTCCCAATGATTTACAAAACAGACATTTATTTAAAATGTTAGTGCTACAGTGACATCCGATAAAAAAATTAAAAAAAGAGCTGTAAGCCCTAGTGGTTTACAGAGAGATACAAATGATGATAAATAACCACTTGTTTAACAGAGTGAAAATTATCACAGATGTGCACTGAACTGGCTAGGATCTGTGAATTGATGGACAAAAAGCAAGTTTAAGATTATGAAGCTCTGTTAACAGTTACTTCAGTATGAAATATCAAATGTGTCACTTTAAGAATCATCATCATCTCTCAAATATCACTCAAACTTTCATTAGTGATAAGAAGTGGCTGACCAAATTACAGCTATTTAATACAGCGTGACTAAGAGGCAAAAAACTTTGTTAATCAGATTTTGTGCAATAGAAAAAAACAGCTAGTATTAAAAATAACAAATCCAGGCTTAAAATGTACACACATTGTAATATTTTACCCACCATGGGTCGATAAATTCACATTAAACATAATTAAACAAGGCACATCTGAGCATTATAAAATGTATCAAAATAATCTGGTGAAATACTCCTATTCAAGTTTTATGAACGTGTTTGGCTTTACGACTCTCTGAGGTTTAGACAGTGTGCTACAGTAGGAGTGTCTAAACATATTGTTCTGTTCAAACTCTCTTTGTGGCCCCATCAACTGATCAGCTTTTGGTTTACTTAAGTCTCACAGCTGAAAGAAAATGTCACAGACTGTCTGAGGCCATGTTTTGATAGAAATTCACTCTAAGCTTCAATATAATTCAAAAGAGAATCTTCCCACCATTGTGTCACAGTCTGCCCATTATAGTCCATATCCACCTCTGCAGGTGTGCTCTCAGCAGGTGCTATTTTCTGTGCGGGTTGTACTGGAAGTGTTCGTGTTGGTCTTTTTGTATTTAATTGAACTGGAAGACACTCTCATCCTCTCCACCGTACGACTGCTCTGGCACAGTAGTGTGTTCTTAACATGTTTCCTGAAATCATCAGACACATAATAGTAGAGGAAAGGGTCCAGACAGCTGTTTAGACTAGCCAAGCATAGTGTTGTGATGTAGAAGCCGTAGCCGTTGTTGGACCAACCCATTCGCAGAACTGAGTAGTGTACCACCAGCATCACATTACTAGGAATGAAGCAGACTAGGAATGATAGAAGCACTATTATGATGAGGGCCACAGCCTTTTGACGGTTTTTCCCAGCGCTTCCCACGCCTGCAGAGTTTCCAAGTGACTGGAGCAGCAGGATGTAGGCTACGATGATGACCACCATTGGGATGAAGAACACAAGACCTGCCATCACCATGAAATAATAGTAGGGCTCCTGAATGTCCGGGAACACATTGTTCATTTGGAAGTTCTCTTGCTTGATAAGACTGACGTCATGGCAGGTGGTGATGTTCGGGTCTGAGAGTTCAGCAGTCTGCTGGTACAGGTACAAAGGAGTTGTGCTGACCCAAATAAAGATCCAGATACTAACAGAAACAATGATTGCAAATTTGTTGTTTTTCCTCTGATGCGTAAGGGGGTGAGCGCAAACCCAGTACCGCTGTATGCTCAGACACGCAATGAAGAGGATGGAACTGTACATGTTGGCGTAGAAGAAACCCACCATCACTTTACACATCCCTTCCCCGTATGTCCAGTTATTCCCTTTAAAGTGGTAAGCAATCTTAAGAGGTGTCCAGATAACAAACATTAGGTCAGCCAGTGCCAGGTTTGCCATGTAGATGGCAGAGGGGTAAATTTTCTTTGACCGGTACAGTAAAACATAGATGGCCATAGCGTTACTTGGCAACCCGACAGCAAAGACAATTATGTAAATAACTGGCAGGAAAATGGTTGTGAGACCGCTCTTTAGAGTATCTATAGTGTTCTGGTCAACTTTCACATGATCATCATCAACCAGCATGCCAAAGAAACCTCTTTGTTTGCTTCTACCTGAAATGAAACACATTGAAATTCATTGACCATTGAGTTTCTTGAGTTTCTCACAAAAGTATGCTACCACCGTGCATTTATTACCGGTAAATGTTCAGAAAGCTTGTTTTTAAAGGCATGTAAAAAGAACGATAGTCTCGTAAAAAGTATTAACTCACCTGCCTGTGCAGAAGCTAATATCAAAACAGCAGAAACAAACATAACCCGATAAATTCCAGCGACAGCCATCGTCCGATTGTTCGTTTATCAACTTTTCGGTACTTTCTAAACTCAATAAAAGTCCGTCTGAAATGTTGTTTGGAAGCACAACACACTGTTGAAGCCCTGTCGTTTTTGGTCCGTTAAATGTTTCCAGTCGCCCTGAAAGAAGGATGGGCACACCTTAAAACAAGAGAAAGTTCACAGCACTTCTGATTCACTTACCTGCCTGACGTCACGTCATACTTGTCACTGCTCGTTGCAATAGAGGCTTATCCAGTTAAGCGTGAAAGTAAGCAACCGCTTGCCCTGCGCGTGGGAGGAGAGAGAGATAACGAGATGAGATTTTTAACACAAAGGTCATGGTCATAAAACAATGATGCATGGAAAAGTCATTTAAATTAATACGAATCGTAAAAAGTCATAGAAAAATCAACGGAAATTCTTTGGTGACTATAACATGTTAGACCTGTTCAGCTTCAAAAGGTTTAATCTGCTAGATACCGATCTTTGTGAATGCAATAGTATAATACAGTTATTTAGAAAATCATTATTCAGTAATCATAATGACTGAAATTGTCATGGAAATTCCAAAGGTGTAGGAACCTTGCATAATATAGTATTAACTGTACATTTCATTACAGTATCAACAGTAATCCTAATATTAGCGTTTTTTATCTGGTCACAAAGTGTATCAAGATTGAATTTGTATTTTTTTTTTTTTTTTTTATTGAATATTGATGGAGCAATAATTTGTGTGAAAATAAATAATAATGGAAGGTTGTTTTGTCTAAAATTAGATTTTTTTTTTAAGGTGGCGAGGGGGCCTTTTGCCCCATGGTTGGGGTGGGGGGGTTATAGTGATATTGTGCAAATACAGGGACAATAGTTACAGGGCAAACATTTTCCTTAGGCAAATACAGCTGAGACAGCAAGATGCTTTTTTGAGTAACTAATTAAGATAATACTTATTCAAAGTAACCACTTCAGAAAAGGGTTAACCATTTTCTGTTCATTTCAATTACATTTGGCATTTCATAACATCTCAAGTATTATTTTAAGAATTAATCTCCTCTGTAGTTGGATCAGTCAATGGGAGCCCACTTTGAACATTTTTCACCACAAATCTATTCGCCCCACTAAGTATGTTGTCTAAAAATAAGTCTGCCAGCAACATCGATTTGCAACATTTAAAAAAATTATGAAATATTAGATCAAATTACCTCAAAATAAAATCAAAAGTGCCTTTTACCCCGGGGGGCCTTTAACACCATTGTACCCTATTGATTAAAACACTAAGATGAACTGAAATAGCGCAAATACCCCCCCCCACACACACACACACAGATTTAGAAGGAAAACTTTATTTGTAAATAAAATATTCTGGCAGTTCTTAAAAATATTTCAGATACAAAATGCAGTCACATACACAATAACATTAAAACATATACACTGTGTATAATGTGTTTTGAAAACCAGGAGAGGGGGAAGGTTGTGCAAATAAACAGGAGAACAAAAAAGTTCTCTTATAAGATTATGCATAGATATTACATAGTGAATTGTGCTACCATTTTGGCATTTAGTGCTTCAGTACAAATCTCAGTTACAGTAGGTTATGCATACATTCACACATCTAAAATTGGTCACTTATAGAGTGATTCATAGAACATCTCACATTCATTTAGCGCTACGTATAAGATTCATGAAACGCCCATATATGTAAACATGAACGTAAAATGCTTCAGGTAACTTGTGCTCAAAGCAAGAACACTCCAGTCATTTAGTTACCTTCTAGCGTACTTCCTTTGATCTAGAGAAATCATTCTACATGAGCAAACAAAACAATGGAGATGATATAAAAAAAACCCACAGAGGTCTCCATTCCCAGCTTAAAGGCAACCTGTAACTAGTAATGTCAAACAAAACAATGACAACACTCAAACATTTCTGTGGTGACTGTTGCCAAACAGGAGGCTAATTTGGAGTTCCAAGAAGTGCTGTTTTAAAAGCTTTAAGCATTTCCTTTAAAGATCTTCAGACCTTCACACATGGGTTGGATTCAATTCTTTACCTAATCTGGATATTAAAATAAAATAAATCAAACAAATAAAAAAATAACTTTCAAGGCAAGATTTCATGGACAAAGATGAGATTTTTGTTGACTAAATTTACTGCAGTACCCCATTTAAAGAAGTATTCTGGGTTCAATATAAATTAAGCTCAAGTGACAGCATTTGTGGAAGTGGAAGTGAATGGGGCCAGTCCATAAACATTAAAATACTCAGTTTCAAAAATATAGCCACAAGACGTAAACATTATGTGTGTTAACATGATTTAAGTGTGATAAAATCTCTGTTCTGCATCATTTTAGTGTAATAATATTGCTATTAGGGTTTAGCGGTATTGCGTCATCATGGCGACAAAGTTCTAATGTTGGATATAACTTCACACTGATAAGGCTATTAAGCATTTTTGTCACTCCAAAATCACGTTAACACGTATAATGTTTACATCTTGTGGCTACATTTTGAAACAATTTATATTTTAATGTTTATTTACTGGCCCCATTTACTTCCATTGTAAGTGCCTTACTGTAAAAGTGAAAAAAAAAAACAAACAAACAAACATTTTGTGTGGCAATCAATATTATGCCACAAATGCTGTCGTTGCACTTAACTTGTACTGAACCCGGAATATTCCTCGAATATCATTCAGCGAGAGGTCATATAGATTTCTAGAGGTCAATATCTGGGTATCCCTGCACAGCTTTTTAAAACAGCTTGTAATCTCTGAAATTCATTCTTAGTAGGAGCTGCTCTGTGTATTTCCAGAGTCTGATGTGTAGGTACTGCTTTTCTTAGAATACTTGAGTGCGCTGAAGGACACCCGTATCCTCTGCGCTGTGCGTTCGCTGCGGCATAGAAACGTGTTTCTGACATGCTCCCTGAACTCATCTGAGATTAAATAGTACACAAACGGATCAACACAGCTGTTGAGACTGGCCAGGCACAGTGTAGTGATGTAGAAGCCGTACCCACTGTCCTTCACACCGGCAGACAACAGGGAGTAATGCACCATAAGCATGATGTTACTGGGTGCGAAACAAACCAGGAACATAACCAGTACCGTGACAATGAGGATAACAGTCTTCCTCCGCTTCTGAACAATGTTGGCGTCCGTCATAGAGCTCTTGAGAGTGCAAAGCATCTGTACATAAGCCACTATGCACACTACACAGGGAACTACAAATCCTACAACTCCCATGGTCAGGAAGTAGATAGAAGGGTAGAGTGATTGGCTGGGGCGAGTGACATCATGGCAGGTGAGGATGTTAAGGTTGGTGACCTTCACAGTCTGGTCGTAAATATAAAGAGGAACGGTAATAAGCCACACAACAAACCACACACACACAGACACACCCACTGCCAACTTGTTATTCAGTTTTTGCTGGGAAAGAGGATGTACTATGGCCCAATACCTCTGGACACTGATGCATGCAATAAAAGCAGTAGAACAGTACATGTTCCCATAGAAAAACCCAACTAATACTTTGCATAGAGCTTCACCGTAGATCCAGTTATTCCCATTGAAATGGTATGCGATCTTTAGAGGAATCCAGATGACAAACAGGAGGTCCGCCAGTGCAAGGTTGGCCATGAAGATGGATGAAGGATGTTTCTTCTTTGTTCTAAAAAGGAAGACCCAGATGGCCATAGCATTGGTTGGCAAGCCCACACTGTAGACGATGATGTATACAACTGGGAAGAAGATCTGGGTGAGCTTGCTGTCCAGCACACTAATGGCGGTGAATGTCACTGACACACCCTCATCATTTTCCTCACCAGTAAACCCTTTGTCAGTCTGAGAAACTACACAGATAGATAGATAGACAAAGCAGCAAAAAACATTAATTATAAACCTCAGATGACATTTGTGTTTCAAGAAGGGGCAGAAAATAAGAGGTTCTAGGCAAAATTGCCCCCAAAATTCAAAATATGGGGCAAAAAGTGTCCCCGTAATGAGTTCATGTTTTTTATTTTTTTTTATTTATAACATTGGATATAGTTCTTAATATTCTATTTTAGGCTTAGTTTTATGATTGCATTAATAATTCTTATACAGAACATTAACATTGAAGCACACCTGTTGTCACTGTAACTGAATTAATCCAAATGAATCAGTATTGAAGCAAATCAAAATTGGAATGCAATTTAATCAAATTCAATCTGGAAATCAGTACCAATACCCAGCCCTACAAATATTAGTTGATGTTGATTTAATTTTATTGGCAACAGCTTCTCATAAATCAATCAAATCAATCTGAATATACACTATATTGCCAAAAGTATTCGCTCACCTGCCTTTAGACGCATATGAATTTAAGTGACATCCCATTCTTAATCCATAGGGTTTAATATGACGTCGGCCCACCCTTTGCAGCTATAACAGCTTCAACTCTTCTGGGAAGGCTTTCCACAAGGTTTAGGAGTGTGTTTATGGGAATTTTTGACCATTCTTCTAGAAGCGCATTTGTGAGGTCAGACACTGATGTTGGACGAGAAGGCCTGGCTCACAGTCTTCGCTCTAATTCATCCCAAAGGTGCTCTATCGGGTTGAGGTCAGGACTCTGTGCAGGCCAGTCAAGTTCTTCCACACCAAACTCGCTCATCCATGTCTTTATGGACCTTGCTTTGTGCACTGGTGCGCAGTCATGTTGGAACAGGAAGGGGCCATCCCCAAACTGTTCCCACAAAGTTGGGAGCATGGAATTGTCCAAAATCTCTTGGTATGCTGAAGCATTCAGAGTTCCTTTCACTGGAACTAAGGGGCCAAGCCCAGCTCCTGAAAAACAACCCCACACCATAATCGTCATTCCAGAGAACGCGTCTCCACTGCTCTAGAGTCCAGTGGCGGCGTGCTTTACACCACTGCATCCGACGCTTTGCATTGCACTTGGTGATGTATGGCTTGGATGCAGCTGCTCGGCCATGGAAACCCATTCCATGAAGCTCTCTACGCACTGTTCTTGAGCTAATCTGAAGGCCACATGAACTTTGGAGGTCTGTAGTGATTGACTCTGCAGAAAGTTGGCGACCTCTGCGCACTGTGCGCCTCAGCATCCGCTGACCCCGCTCTGTCATTTTACGTGGCCTACCATTTCGTGGCTGAGTTGCTGTCATTCCCAATCGCTTCCACTTTGTTATAATACCACTGACAGTTGACTGTGGAATATTTAGTAGCGAGGAAATTTCACGACTGGACTTGTTGCACAGGTGGCATCCTATCACAGTACCACGCTGGAATTCACTGAGCTCCTGAGAGCGGCCCATTCTTTCACAAATGTTTGTAGAAGCAGTCTGCATGCCTAGGTGCTTCATTTTATTCACCTGTGGCCATGGAAGTGATTGGAACACCTGAATTCAATTATTTGGATGGGTGAGCGAATACTTTTGGCAATATAGTGTATCTGTTAAGTATTTGACATAAAAGATGACACATGGAAATTCATTCCAGAGGGAAAATATTGCACCCTAATAGGAAAGTTAATTTTTGACACTGAAATTGAAGTTTTTGTACTGGTTGAACTCCCCATAAACCACCAAAATGAGAAGGGATTATAAAATTTAAACTCTTTGAAAAATGATACATTACATCTGTTTGGGAGTGACCCCAGATATCTAACATGACTAATTGTTATGCATTTTTCTAGTTGTGAACATGCTGTAGCCAATCGTCTACTAAGATTATTATTTCTATACAATTTTTTTTTTTTTTTTTTTTTTTTTACTATGGTAAAACTTACACCACACCAAAGCAACAATACTATATTGGATATCACAAGTTTATGCCTACTTATAATAGAACAAAGGCTTAAAATTTCAATAATAGCATAAAAATGAGGTTTGATTAGGTCAGAGGAACAAGTTAAAATATCTGAAGGGAAAACAGAGGTTAATTTAAGTAGTTATTATTAGTTTAACACAAATTATTGTGGTCTATCAGACCCCAGTAAAATCTCAACAGAACTGAGCACTAGAAATTTCGAGTCAAACAAAGCCAAATAAAATAGTAGCTCTATGAAACATTGACACTCATTTAACTTTCAATTTAGAGACGAAAACACAATCTTACTTTGACTAGACAGTTTCACGTTGATTAATAGAAGCACAGCGTAAGTCCAGATTAATGTGTGCAGCATTGTTAATACACTGGAACGACTGTATTGTCCTTGACTGATTCTTTTGAGTGTAAACAGAGGTCTTTTAAAGCCAGGTCAGGCGCTCACCGTCCATAAGAGTCATGTGATCTTACCTATGACACGCCCTCCTGAACACCTATACTTATTTTAAAGGAAGTTATAGCTTAAAAGCAAAGCATTCCGTTATAGGTAGTGTACTGTACTATATTGCATTTTTTTAAGCTAATCAATGCTAATCTTTTTTTCTTTTTTTTTTGTTTTGTTTTGTTATTGTTGAATAATTGTTGGAGAGCAGTTTGATAATCATTCTAGACTGCACACATCTGACAACAGATGGGTCTGCCAGTGAAGTTTACACTGGCAGTTTTATTGACATTCACTACACAGTGGGCAAACATTGCCACTTAGAGGAGGATTCGTTTATCACAGCCCTTTGTGTAGCATGTTACAGTAAAAGCAAGAAATTATAAATAAAAAATCAGATAGCTTCAGATAAGGCAAGGCAAGTTTATTTATATAGCACATTTCATACACAATGGCAATTCAAAGTGCTAATCATATACATTTTAAAGAAAATACAAGATACAAAAAACAATAAAAACCAATTAAGAACATGAAATAAGAATATAAAAAAATAAAATAAATTAGATTTTTTTAAATGATTAAAATGAATAATACAAAAAGAATATTAAATTGTTTACACCATCCATAACTGTTATTAACCTTCCCTGATCAAACAGAGGATAACCAAAAATTGTAAACACACACTTTAATTGTTGTTTACCTTCCCTGATCAAACAGAGGATAACGGTTTTCAAAGTTATATTTGTTATTATTTTACAATCAGTTAACTTTTATAAATACAGGGTGATATTTGTGTCACATTATTTTTGACATATGGGCTACAAACAAAACACATAACACCACACAGATTTTACTCTTGTATTTTGTGCTAGAGTATGTCATATTATGCAAGAAAGAACCTTCCCAGACTATCTTTAGATGAAACCTATGTTTTAAAAAGACTCAACAATGACAGTTTAAGCAGTTGCAATAAAACAATAGCTACAAGCTATTTATTATATGGGATATAAGCAATATTATTTAAGTCCTTCAATGACATTATACAGTATAAATATGCTGTACAGAAATTAAAATGTCAGTTGTCAGTTAATACTGGCAATACTTCAGAGTAAACATGTGAAGCAATAGAGGAAATATGTCACATCTGCATAGACAAAATATAATGCATCAAATAATTTTTTGGCTATTTATTATAAACAGCATTTCTTGCAGATCCTACGATCAACAATGTATTTTAATCACTTAATTATCCAATTTTTATTACTGGATGATCTCCAAGATTAACAAGGGTGCATTTTCTGGATTTCATTGTGTAATCACCAATGATCATGTTTTCATTTGCATACCATAACTAATAATAATTAAAAATAACTTTATTGTGATTAATGCTAAAATATTTCTAAGCTGCAAATGAGACAAAATAAGCTTCATTACCAGATCATTATTCATATTATTTAAGGACAGCAGTTTTTACACTGCCGGTTTGTTGACCTTGCCTGGACATGTGGATAAACTAGTGAAGTTTATTTTAGTATGTATGTAAGATTCAGAAACCGTTGTTATTAATGACACTTGTGGCCGTTATTTGAACTGCAGCCAGCTACCTGTTGCTCATGCACGTGCTCGTGCACACACTCCATAGGGATGCAAGCAAGCATCGACCAAGACAGTGATGTAACCTACAAAGAGGCTGAACGTGATTCACCGGCATCATGCTGACAGATGAGATAGCATAATTAAAATTACACAGTTATGATTATTTTACTACAAACTTAACATAGCATACTGAAACACACATACAGCTACATACTACCGAACTACACCAGACAGTTTACTGTTGCACTGCACTGTTATGTTTTGTATGTCATATGTTGTACTACGATCAAGAAACCACCGTATTTGCTTAAATTTATCCTGTATACCTGACTTTTAGTATAAAGAGAAGATCGTTGAAATTATTTGAAAGTTACGAAGCAAGGTAGCTTGCAATTCGTCAGCGTTAGCAGGCAAGATCAAGTTAGCTAAAATTACACAGATCAGTCCTTACGGCACTATATTTCACATACTTTGCAGTTATGTAAGCTTACCTATCCAAAAAGAAGAATGCCAATTCAGGGTTGGTTTTGATCCCCAAAACCGAACGAAGGTCCTTCCAGGAATCAAATGTCCTGCCGGTGTTCTCTCTAGTTTTCGCTTGACCACGATCACATTCCCGCTTAGCCAGACGGGATTCAGTTTTTTGGCTTACTCTGAGTTTGTGTAGGAGTCAGTGTTGTGCTGGGAGCCAACCGTTTGCTGGATTCCATCTCTAAGATAACGTTACCTAGTGTTGCAGTTTGTTGTCACTGTTGAATAGCGGAAGCACTAAGGCAAGGCTCTCGAGAGCACGCATAAACATCCTTTGGATTTTTCCAGCAAAACGACCCGCTCCCTTCGCATGAAAATCAGTCTATAGGCTTTAATAGGCAACCTAGGAAGTCTGGGAAGGGCTCATTTTTTAAGTTGCGTTACAAGCCGTTCACACATTGGCAAAAAAAGGGTGAATATTACATGAAAATTGTTACATATTGCACCTTTAAGTAAGTATTTGTAGTCATATAGTACATGAATACTGTAAAATATTGATTCACCGGGTCTGCAGAACAAATTACAGACAGGACAAGGAATACTTTGTAGACACTGTAAATAACATTATACATTCTCTTTGTAAACAATGGCCTACACCAGGGGTGTCTAACTCAGTTCCTGGAGGGCCGCAGCCCTGCAGAGTTTAGTTCCAACCCTGCTCCAAAATGCGTCCTTGTAATCTTCAAGCATTCCTGAAGACCTTGATTAGCTGCTTCAGGTGTGTTTATTTAAGGTTGGAGCTAAACTCTGCTGGACTGTGGCCCTCCAGGAACCGAGTTTGACACCCCTGGCCTACACCATAAACAACACTATGGACTTCTGATTACAATACACACTGTAAATCCACAACAACAAGAAAACATACAATAAAAAAATAAATAAAAAAAATTAGAGAGTACACAGCATACATACAGTAACTATTAATAAAATGTTTAGCAGATACAAAAGTAACCACTGATCTGAAGAGATGTGATCAATGCAATTGTGCACTGCATCCATATATGAATGGTTATAGTAACAGCTGTAATAATAATAAGGACAAGAATGCAGTGCAAAAATGACTGTCGATGAGGCAAATTGGCATCTTCTTGTAGTATTGTCAGTTATTATTTCAAGGATTCTTTCCACTGTTCTCACAATGCATAAAGTCTTGAAGCATTTCAGTCTCCAGAGTCCAAACTATGTGATGCATGTGGTTAGGATGCTTTTAATGGTTAAAACATAATGAGAATGGGTGGGGAGAGATTTCCATCACTGATGATTTCTGAAAATATCATTACAGATTTTTAATTACATATAGTAATTGTATTACGTCCTGCTGAAGTTTTGGGAGCTTAAATGAACATTTTGCGTTCAATACAAGTTAAGTTCTATCGACAGAATTTGTGGCATAATGTTGATTACCACAAGTTGATTAATGTTGATTTTTTTGGCTTGTCCCTCTTTTTCTTAAAATAATAATAATAATAATAATAATAATAATAATAATAATAATCTGGGTTGAGGCACTTACAATGGAAGTGAATGTGGCCAGTCTGTAAAATACTCAGTAGTTACAATAGATGTAAACAATATGCGTGTAACATGATTTTAGTGTGATAAAATCGCTTACTACCCTATTCTGTGTACTGTGTCCAATTTTACAACTTCGTTGCCATGACGATGTAATGCCGTAAACCTTAAAACAACCATAAAAATGAAGACATTTTTTATTTTTCTGAAACATTTTACAGTAATACTGTACATAAAAAAATGCCATTATGGATATTTTTTGGATCATGATGCAAATGAATCGTTGAATCAGACATTTGAATCAATTCATTGAGACAAAGCAATTGAATCAATGCGATATCAAACTCACAGAAATGAATTGAGACTTCAGCAAACAAGGAATATTTATGAATCAGTGCATGGCGTGGTTTATTCACTTAGAAAAGATTAGTTCAAAATCCAGAACAAGACACCACTTACCAACTCTGAACATCATTTTTGCTACGTAAGGTTAAATTAGGGATGCTATTAAACATATTTGTCTTAACGCTCTTGTACTCATGAGGAGGAGGGATTGCTAATGACACGGTTTGGGAAATTTAAAAGCCAAATATAAAGCCTAACCCTAATCATTACCCCTAACATCGACAGGGGAGAATAGGGTGTCGGACGCTGCAAATTAAGTCCTCGTAAACCCCCCAAACTTGCCCACACGCACGCATGCACGCACGCACAAACACAGTGATCTGAATTTTACATGACCATTCCATCAAACTTTAAGTTATCTTTATGCTGATTTGTTTGATGAATTTTATGTAGAGGCCTATTGAAATTATTATTTTATGCCTATTATTTTTCTTTTTGTGTTTCCTGTGCATAATACTTTACTATTGTTTCACCAGAGTATGAGAAAAATTTGCACTTTCGTTTTAAAATAACATCTCTAATTTTACAATTAAGTGACGTCATTGCAAATTACCATCTGGTTCTCCAATCACATCCTGCTCTTGCTCAGAACGGCCTGAGACTTGAGCGAGACAGGTACCTGTACAGTATGTTGTCACCAAGCTCTGCTTAAATGTGTAAAAATGTAACAAATTAAGTCAAGTTTTCGATCAATACTAAATGAATTAAGTGTTTTAATTCTGGATTGTGTTCATGTATGTGACTTATTGCCATTACTTTTAAGTATATTTGAAGTTTTGTGTTAACAAGCTGTTTAATGAGTTCCTTTTTATTTTGCTGCCCTCGCGCCATTTTAAACGCGTTTTTGTTACTCAAATGGGTTTAAAATTGTTTAAAATATTACCACTATACGATCATATGCGTCACGATTATGTGATTTGTTCTTGTTTTCACATCTTTTATTTTGTTTTATTTTTTATTTTATTTTTTGGATTTTTTCCCCTTTTTCACCCAATTTGGAATGCCCAATTCCCAGTGCGCTTTTAAGTCCTCGTGGTCGCGTAGTGATTCGCCTCAATCTGGGTGGCGGAGGATGAATCCCAGTTGCCTCCACATCTGAGACCATCAACCCGTACATCTTATCACGTGGCTTGTTGAGCATGTTACCATGGAGACATAGCGCATGAGGTGGCTTCACGCCATCCACCGCGGCATCCACGCTCAACTCACCATGCGCCCCACCGAGAACGAACCACATTATAGCGACCATGAGGAGGTTACCCAAAGTGACTCTACCCTCCTTAGCAACCGGGCCAATTTGGTTGCTTAAGAGACCGGGCTGGAGTCACTCAGCACGCCCTGGGATTCGAACTAGCGAACTCCAGGGGTGGGTGCCAACATCTTACCATCTGTTCAGGTCATGTGGTTTCATGTCATGTGATTTCCTGTTTCCACATGTGTTCCTGGTCATGTGATATCCTGTTCCCCTCCATGTTCATGTGTCTTGTTTTCATTGATTCATTGTCTTATTACTAGTTCAGTCTTGTGATTGGTTGTCTTGTTTACTTGTTATCCATGTCTGTGTATTTAAGCCCTCATGTTTGCCTTGTCTCTGGTCAGGTATTGTTAATGTAACATTGTTTGTGTACGTCGTGTTATTGCTCAGCCAAGGTCAGGCCAGGCCACGCCAAGCCAAGCCAAGCCAAGCCAAGCCAAGCCAAGCCAAGCCAATGTTTTGTTTTTTAGTCAAGTTAAGTTAAGTTCATGTTTATGTTTATGTTTAGTTCATGTTTGGATTTACGGTTTTTGTATTTCACTTATGTAAATAAACTGCACTTGGGTTCTCCATTTCATCGTCATCTTTATCGCCATCGTCATCATCATTGTCATTGCCAGCCAAGCTACAACAACACAGCCATAACCACATCACGACCTCCCCCCGCTATGTTACAATATGATATGGAATTTAGATCAAAGTGTAACATCTTATATTGAATATTTCATTTTATTGAATATATATACACATGTAGTTGAATATATTTGATGCTGATTATATATAAAGCATATATTGTTGAATATTGTCTATGTGGGAATGAATGTGTGAAATTGTAATATGTGTTTGTGATAAGTAACTGATTAGAGACACAGTCACTTTATGAGTGCAGTTTCCTGTTTTGTGTTGACGTATTTCCTATTACAGTAAAATCTAAAGTTTGGGAAGAACATATCAAAGGGCTCGTCCTTTTCTTTTATATAGGCAACAGGTTTTAGTTATGTCACAGCCATGAACCAAAATGTAGCTACTACTAGCCAGTTACAGATGGTATATTGGAGGGACGTTCTCATTCTAGAGAGCATTTGTGATCTCATCCATAATTTTAAGTCAACTTGACACAATCACATTTTTCATTTTATGCACTGAAGTAAAAAGAGAGGTCTTTACTTTCTAATGATATACTTACTATGACAAACCATTGCCGAAATATAATCATTTAAATTATGTATGTCATAAAACCTGTTATAAAGATTTCAAACAATTTTCAGTCATTATTTGGCAGAATTGGAAAATGTATTCAAGAAAACATTAATTATGACGTAAAAAAGGTTAAGTAAAATAAATAAATATATATAGTGCATTCAGAAAATATTCAGACCCATTAGTTTTTTCACATTTAGTTATGTTGCAGCCTTATGCTAAAATGCTTTAAATAATCCCCCCCCCCCCCCCCCCAACACACACACACACATCAATCTACATTCCATACCCCATAATGACAAAGCAAAAAACAGATTTTTGATAAAATAGTATTCAGACCCTTAACTCAGTTGAAGTACCTTTGGCTGTGTTTGTACAGCCTCAAGTCTTTTTGTGTATGATGCGACAAGCTTTACACACCTGGATTTGAGGATTTTCTTCCATTCTTCTCTGCAGATCCTCTCAAGCTCTCTCAGGTTGGATGGGAACCGACAGCCATTTTTAGGTCTCTCCAGAGATGTTCGATTGGGTTCAAGTCTTGGCTGTGTGCTTATGGTCATAGTCCTGTTGGAAGGTGAAACTTCAGCCCAGGTTTTCATTAAGGATATCTTGGTATTTTGCTGCATTCAGTTTTCCTTCAACCCTGACCAGTCCTGCAGTCCCTGCCACTGAAAAACACCCCACAAAAACACAGCATGATGCTAACACCACCACCATTGGGATAGTATTGCACAGGTGATGAGCGGTGCCTGGTTTCCTCCAGACATGATGCTTGGAATTGAGTCCAAACAGTTCAATCTTTGTTTCATCAGACCAGAGAATCTTGTTTCTCACAGTCTGAGAGTCCTTTAGGTGCTTTTTTGCTAATTTCAAGCTTTCATGTGTCTTGCACTGAGGAGAGGCTTCCGTCTGGCCACTCTGCCATAAAGCCCAGATTGGTGGAGTGTTGCAGTGATGGTTGTCCTTCTGCAAGTTTCTCCTATCTCCACACATGATCTCTGGAGCTCAACCAGAGTGACCATCGGGTTCTTGGTCACCTCTCTTACCAAGGCCGTTCTCCCCCCATTGCTCAGTTTGGCCAGGCGGCCAGCTCTAGGAAGAGTCCTGGTTGTTCCAAACTTCTTCCATTTAAGAATTACGGAGGCCACTGTGCTCTTGAGAACCTTCAATGCAGCCAAAACATTTTTGTAGCCTTCCCCAGATCTGTGCCTGGACACAATCCTGTCTCTGAGCTCTGCAGGCAGTTCCTTTGACCTCATGGCTTGGTTTTTGCTCTGATATGCATTTTCAGCTGTGAGACCTTATATAGACAGGTGTGTTCCTTTCCAAATCATGTCCAATCAATTGAATTTGCCACAGGTGGACTCCAATCAAAGTGTAGAAACTTCTCAAATATGATATGGAATGTACCTGAGCTAAATTACAGGTGTCATAGCAAAGGGTCTGAATACTTATGTCAGTGTGATATTTCAGTTTTTTCTTTTTAATAAATGTGCAAAGTTATCAAAAATCTGGGTTTTGCTGTGTCATTATGAGGTATGGAGTGTAGATTAATGTGAATAAAAAAAGCATTTTAACATAAGGCTGCAACATAACAAAATGTGAAAAAAAAAATGAAGGGGTACAGTGCCCTATATCAGCACTGCTGTGATTCGGTAGCAGGTGAGTCAGCGTCACTCAGTGTTTATATTCAACAGCACTTCCGTGATTGCTCGTATTACTATTACACTACTAAAGCTAGGAAATGGCTTTAAACTAACATCTTCAGAATGAAGGCTCATCAGAGCTGAGAGATAAACAGACTGATTAATTACACAAACTCAAGATGCTTACCTCTTACCAGACTTTCGACATTGGAGAGGACAAAATGGTGGAGGACACTGCGGTTTCTATAGTGAAAGACTCTTGCGCGCCAGCTACCACAAAATAGAAAGGAATACCCCTGCTTGGACGGCTATTTCTCCACTGAGAAAATAGGATGCATTTCATCAAAATGACATTATCTTCAGAAAGCTGACTAACAGACTACAGCATCATCAACATGTGATCTCAAATGCTCCATCTCTCTCTCTCTCTCTCTCTCTCTCTCTCTCTCTCTCTCTCTCTCTCTCTCTCTCACACACACACACACACACACATCCTTGTTTCTCCAATAACATGTTAGAAACAGCCCAAGCTGTGATACTAGTAGTTCTGAAGTTATGTTTTTGAGAGGCTTGGATGCATCATTTGGTTTGAACCAGCAACGGCAGATTCTGATCCATTGCATAAGAAAGTAGTTCTTGAGTCCATGAGTTGTTCATTGAACTGTTGTATATAAGCAATATCACAATATTTTTGGTCTGTTTTCTTGGAAGAAAAAGATTGTAAATTTCAAATGAGTATCTGATAAAAGTGAAATTTGGCAACATTTAGCAGTGAACTAGCTGATGACCCCAAAGCAAACACACTTGAACTACAAGTCACAAAACTCCAATTTTGACTTCATGGGGTCTTGAAACTGAATGACTCAAAAACAAACATTGTTTATTGAGAGTACAGTAGTAATGATAACAAGGTGTTAGTAATGAATTGTCTAGTCTGGTTATATTTCATCCACATCAGCACTGTTAACACGTGAAGAGCTCACTTGGAGAAATTTTGGGTAGATTCTCTTGTTTGGGTTCATCAGTATAAGAAGAGGAGTTCATTTTTAACCACTATGGAGGATAAATGCTTTCTATTTGCTCTTGTGAAGTCTGTGCAAAACGGATTACAGAGCTGTCTGTAACCAAAGATACCAAGACACTCAGTTCACATGCAACACTACCAGACAATAAGGTAATTAAAGCAAAACAAGCAAGACCATTTCCTGGGAGCATTGGGAGCATTGTAGAGTGTGAAAATGTAATAAATGGTTCTAAATGTAATTAAGGGGCCTAGATGTAATAGCTTTTGAGTCTGTATTTTGATTAAGGGTTTAAATCTAATGTCTTAATGTAATATAGGGTCTAAATATCTGTTTTGGCAAACACTCCTATAAGTCCACCACATGGGAAATGTGTTTGACTCGTGCTTCCTCTTGTCAACAAAACACACTACACAAGGTTGTCAAATACTCTCTTTTCTTTATTTTCACTTAAACGACTCAAAATAAATAAAGTATTGTACTTAAATCAGTCCATCAACAAATTGTAAGTCTTCTGCATTTTTCTGTGAGCGTACGAGTGCGGTCAAAGAGAATATCCTCTCGCCGGCACTTCCACTTCCCTCTCCTGCATAATGCCATTATATACTGGCTAGCGCCACCTAGTCCCCTCCTATAGAGGACTCACACACACAAAACACAAAAGCAACCACACAAAACAATACTTAACAACCCACAATAATAAATATAAATGGTTATTAAATTAATTTAATTTAAACAATAATATGGCTCCTACAATATCTGTCCATTAAGACTTTAATACAACATCCAACTAAACACCCATGATATTACCATCTTCAACAACCACTGTACCAAGGTATTGCCACATTTACTGTTTATTTATTTTTATTTATTTTTAAGGGAAAACATCCCAGTTTGGATTAAAGAGAATAAAATTTGAAAAACTGCATGCTGACCTACAGCCCACAGATATCAGGCTATTTACATAAGCAATCTGAACTGCTCAGCCTCTTTTGTGTGAAGATGCCAAAATATGAGCACCAATATAATGACATCACTGGACTCATCAAACCCATTTGGCTGCTATTATACAACTCACAGAGCTCATGAGAAAGGCTGCTACAATTAACACATTAGTAAGAATAAGAGACTGATTGATGGTGGGTTGGTTTGGATGCATTTCCACTGCCTCTAAGTGCTATGTAAAGACCAATAAATGAATGAAATCAATATGGCTTCAGATAATATTACTTTTAATCACATAAATGGTAATTGCAGGCCAACATTTGATTTTAGAGACTTTTTTACTTCCAAAACAATGACAATGTAATCCAAGAAGTACACTATTTTCATGTTGTATTTTCTCTCCCATAAAAATCCATTATAATGCATGGTTGCTTAAAACAGGATAGTGGCCCTGGAAAACCATTTTTTTTTTTTTTTTTGTAACATATACTATTTTTGACACATTAGACATATACTTTCTGCCATCTGATGACCCCAATTTTTAACAGAAAGAAAATTAAAGAAATTGAAAATGCTTAAAGGAATAGTTCACCCAAAAATGAAAATTTACTCACCCTCATGCCATCCCAGATGTGTTTGACTTTCTTCTGCAGAACACAAATTAAGATTTTTATAAGATTATCTCAGGCCTGTAGGTCCATACAGTGCAAGTGAATGGTGACCAAAATGTTGAAGCTCCAAAACGCACATAAAGGCAGCATAAAAGTAACCCATGTGACTCTAGTGGTTAAAACCGGTTAAAACTGTATTCAGAAGTAATATGATAGGTGTTGGTGAGAAACAAATCAATAAGTCGATTTTTTCTAGAAATTTGTATCCCTGCACAGTAGGGGGTGTATGCATGAAGAATGTGAATCACCAAAATCACAAGAAGAAGAATGTGAAAGTTAAAGTGGAGATTGACTGAGCAGGGAGGATAATGTATAGTAAAAATGGATTTAAATATTGATCCGTTTCTAACCCGCACCTATCATATCACTTCTGAAGACATTGATTTAACAACTGGAGTCATATGAATTACTTTTGTGCTGTCTTATGTGATTTTTGGTGCTTCCAAATTTTGGCACCCATTCATTTGCATTGTATGGACCAAAAGAGCTGAGATATTCTTCTAAAAAATCTTAATATGTGTTCTGCTGAAGAAAGAAAGTAATACACATCTGGGATGGCATGAGGGTGAGTAAATGATGAGAAAATTAAAATTTTTGGGTGAACTATTCCTTTAAGCTTATATTCTGCACTTGGCAGAAAAATGCTGTTTTTCTCAATTGATTGCAGCTTTGTTCTTTTGGCAAAAAGTTGTATAGTAAAAGTCACACTTTTAGTATGAGATTACAGTAAATACCTGGCTACTAGTTGCATGACTTTCACTGTATATTCTACAGTAGTATTTCTACAATTTATTACAATTAAAATACAACTGTATACTGTGACTTCACGGTGAAGAGGACCAAGAAATAAATGTAATGTAGCAGTGCTGTGTTGTAGAATCACAATGATCATCTGTATTTTTTTTTATTTTTATTTTTTTATCTACAGTGTTTGTTAATATTGTCACCATTGTTGAGTTTTGAGTTTTTAGTGTTGATATCTTGCATGCCTGACTGACAGTTCATAATAAGAAAATTAATGAGTGATAAAGCCAGCCATATTATAGCCTAGCTTTGTAAACATCCCTTCCTCATTGTTCATTTAACATGATCCTATTTCTTTACTTTCAAATGCATCATATAGTGTAGACATTCCACATCATGGTCTGATGTAAAGTCAACCACTAAACTTACAAATTTCCTCCATCACAGTACATTAAATTGTGTTCTTAAACACATTTGCACCAACTGGAAGAAATTTAAAGCTGCACTATGTAACTTTGTGGTCTCTAGCGATACCTGTGGTTGAAACTTACAATTGCAAGCAATTTGCAGAAGAATACATTACCTCAGTCGTGTTCTGGCACTGCTCTTCTGGCGGATGAATCACCCAATTTTAGCTTACTTGGACATCGCCTGTGTGTGATCATGACTGGAGCCGGAGTCATAACGTGCTATTTTCATGTTGATATTATGTTATACCATTAAACATTTGAAACTGAAATATTACTTGCTTTGATAAAGATAAACAACACTCTTATTTTCACATTTGAATGAATTTTACACTTAAATCGCTTTTCTGGCACTACACTCAAATCACTTTTAAATAGAGAACAGGGGGCTCTCCTCAGCCACCACTAGTAGATCTTAATATGATTATTTAAGTGTTTTATCTACTATTAATATTTAAATTGCACTACAATTTTCAATTTAAGAGGTTAAACTCTTGATATGGCTGATACGAGTTCAATAGAAGACTTTATTATTTTTATACTATATTGTCCAGCCTCAGTTACTACAATAGCATGTCTATGCAATGCACACAATAACACACAATAAACTAAATAAAACGAGGATTCAGTAATGATGAAAAATTATATGCTTAAATATGCAATATAACAATTACAAAAAGTCAATTTCAGGAGTCATACATATTAAACATGTCACTGTAACTTAACCGGACAACGTAGATACAATGCGATCAGTTAACACACGAGTAATGTTCGATTCATAAAAGCATCACAAGCAATATAATCTTCAACAACACTACCAGAACACATATCCATGCATTATAGCAGGTTAACAACTGCGCCAAACGGGTAACAGATAAACATCCATCTAGACTGCAACAATGCTGTCCTGAACTGTGTGAGTGCCACTGAACTGAGCTGAACAGCGCAGTTAGTTTCTCCAGCCGGAACATGAGACAGCCGGCACTTCTTTCCTGTGTGTGCAGACATGATGTAATGACACAAGGATGAACGTAATAAACCAGCGATTTTGCGCCAAACTGAACCCGACACCTCAAAATACCATTTTTTTTTTTAATAGGCTTATAGTAGGGGTAAGGTATGAACATTGTTTTTGTTTTGAACACTGATTGTTGATGTACTCAATCAAAAATGATATTTTGTTCACTTCTGCAAATAGTGCAGTTTTAATTTGAAAGAAATAAGATAAGGTCCCATCCAAAGGGAACACTAAACACCATAATGGTGACTCCAAACGAAACACCATTTTCCCATAATGCAGTGTGATTTTCAAATCTCTTTTTTTTTTTTTTTTTTTTACAATAATTTGTTGTGTTGTGACAGAAAATCTCTAATTGGTGGATGTTTCCCCTCAGGATTATAAAAAGTGTAGTTCTTCTCCAGAAAATTTGAAATAACGTGGACTGATGACTGCACCAGAAGGAAATACCATTGATTAACAACCTCGGAGCTCACGATAGGTCTGTCTTTAAAGGTTAAATAGATTTGAAAGGTTTTTAAGTTATCGTTATACATCTATTCCTCTACTGGGAAAATGAACGTGCCTTTACTTTCAGACTGTTACGCTCTATTTGGAACGACACGATTCACTTCGTTCACCCTCTTGGATTTATTTTTCATTGAGCTCATGATAATACATTCTGATGATGACTTGTGTTATGTGCAATGTGTGCAAGACATACCATCACATGGAGAACCAAAGTATACTTTGGCCTTTAAGAGGCAGCATAATTAAGGTACCTACTGTACCTTTTGGAACAGCTTTCAAGTCAGGAGTGCACCTGTGATGCCTTAAAATAGCTCTCCGTTTGTTTGATGATGATGTTGCTAAGTGATCACGGAGAGGAATATGTAGACATTTTTCTATCAATCTCCACTTTCACTTTCAAATTCTTCTTCTTTTGTTTTTGGTGATTCTCATTCTTTGTGCATATCGCCACCTAGTGTTTGGGGCTGGTCAAAGGTGGAGATTTATAGTAAAAAAGAAATAAAAAAAAAAAACATATCTATCATATCACTTCAGAAGATATGGATTTTACCACTGGAGTGTTATGGATTACTTTTATGCTGCTTTTATGTGATTTTTGGACCTTCAGAATTCTTACCACCATTCGCCTGCATTGTGAGGACCTACAGAGCTGAAATAATCTGAATGATCCCTTTAAGACTTGTCTGCTTTAGCTGTGAAACAGCCAATAATCTGCAAGATAATGGCAGAGACTCAAAATCTTCTAAACTGATTAACACTCAGATAATTATGTTATGCATAGGAGCACTAATGTTTTGAATAATAATTGGTTTATGGACAGTACTACTAATAATAAGGTATTAGTAATGACTTAACTCATTGCATTTCACCTAAATGAAGATGAAAGAGAGAAGTTCTGGATACTGCTCCTAAAGAAAGATAGAAGCAATAGTTTCCGGAATAGTTTCCAAAATTGTATCCACTTCCAACTGTAGAATTTCAGGTCGTTAAACTTCAGAGTCTCTGGAAAGACCAATACACCCGCACAGATTGTGTGTGAAAATGCCAGGATGTGCTTTAAAATGTGGTATCATCGCTGGACATTAGCAACCACTGAACCACTTTGGCTGCCATTATACAAGCCACAGAGCCCATGAGAAAGGATGCTGTAATTGAAATTGTTCAAAGGTCAGAATGATATGCGAGAGAAATGGATGTTGGTTGGTTTAGGAACATCTCCTAAAAGGGATAGTTTGCCCAAAAATGACAATTCTGTCATCATTTACTCTCCTTCATGTTGTTCCAAACACATACAACTTTCTCTCTTTCGTGGAACACAAACAGAGTTATTAAACAGAATGCCTTAGTCACCATTCACTTTCACTGCATCTACTCTATTTTCTGTTCAATAAAAGTGAATTTTGACTTTCAGTGAACTCGACAACAGCTCATACACAAATTATGATGGTTATGATGCCACAGCCAAGCACATTAACATACGACTGCCTACGTTTATATATCAACATCTATTCAGTACTCAGCAATTTGGCACGCCCTCACGACCGGCACAGTGAACTCCGGTCGAAGGTTTATTAAATTATTTTTAAGGTACAGCTCCAAAAACATCCTGTTTAATTTAAGGGCCAGAGAGAAGGTGGTGAATTAAGTTTCTAGAACAAGAAACCTTAAATAACAGAGAAAAAAGTGTGGAATACATACATATATATATATATATATATATATATATATTTGTTTTACATTTTCATTGGAAAGAGACACTTTCGTAATATGCATACCGTAAGTAATACACAACATTAGTTTAAACACTGCCATTTGTTCCACAAAAGTGTGCTTGCTGCCTTCTCTGTATCCTCAGCTGACCATCATTCCGACAATCCGCCTTTTCTCGATCATACACAGGCATTATTTTAATAAAATAATGACCCAGACGCATGTGCAACGGTGGCCAGCTGATAGATAGCTGTGCAGTGTGTATAAATCTCACTCTCCTTACCTCAAGAGGTGCACTAGCAACTGACACTAGCCTCCGTGTTAGCGCACCTGCCTCCCATGCCGTAGATGCCGGTTCAAGTTCCGTACGGAGCGGGAAGAACAGGAGCTTCACAATGGTGCTGTGACTCGGATGGAAGTGAGGTTTAGGGGGGTGAGCGTAATGGTGGCCAGCTGAAAGATAGCTGTGCAGTGTGTATAAACCTCACTCTCCTGACCTCAAGAGTTGCACTAGCAACTGATGCTGTAGCCTTTAACCTCTTTGTTAGCGCACCCGCCTCCCATGCCGTACGCCAGTTCGAGTCCCGTACGGAGCGGGTAGAACAGGAGAGTCACACATGCAGTTTTATTTTTTAACTGCTAGAGGGTCAAAAGTTACAAAGTGTAGCTTTAAATAAACACATTTAAATGTGTCTTGTTATTTGTCCATTTATACATTTATTTATTTATTCAGGTTTTTATTTTCAAATTAATAGATTGATAAATTATTCCTTCATTATTTTTTAATTGGCATTCATGGGCTTCAGCTGGTATGAATTGACAAATGGTAAAAGAAAAGGAAAAGTCAAACAATAAAGAAAAGCAACTGGCAAATTGATGAAGAAAAGCAATTGCCAAATGCTTTTTAAAATGCAATTTAAAAGGTGCATTTAAATATAATTTATTAATGCACAATTTTATTGTAAAATATCATGACATTTTAAAACATTAATTAAATAATCATATTTATATGTGTCTATTGTACATTTTTAAATTGGTTTATTTATTCACATTTTTATTTTCAAATTAATAGATTGATAATTTATTCCTTCATTCTTTTGTAAATGCCACTCCTGGGCTTCCATACTGCAGAACACAAATAAAGATTATTAGAAGAATATCTCAGTTCTGTAGTTCCATACAATGCATGTGAATTGTGGCCAGAACTTCAAATCTTCAAAAATCACATAAAGGCACACTGTAAAAAATTCCCAGGATTTTACAAGATTTAACAGTAATTTCTTACAATATAATACTGTTTTCAGTTTTTTACTGTAAAATCAATGCAGGCTAGGTCATTATCTGTCACAACACAAAAAATTAAAGTGAAAAAAGAAATTAGAAAATCACACTGCACTGTGGGAAAATTGTGTCTTGTTTGAAGTCACCATTATGGTATTTAGTGTTCCCTTTGGATGGGACCTTATCTTATTTATTTCCAGTTAATTTGATCTCATCTGGTGCAGTTGTGTGTAAGAATACAATTTAATGTACTGTGATGGAGGAAATTTGTCAATTTAATGGTTGACTTTACATCGGACCATGATGTGGAATGTCTACACTATATGATGCATTTCAAAAAGTAAAGAAATAGGATCATGTTAAATGAACAATGAGGAAGGGATGTTTGCAAAGCTAAGCTATAATATGGTTGGATTTATCACTCAAGAATATTTTATCATGAGCTGTTAATCAGACACGCAAGATATCAACACTCAACGATGGTGACAATTGACAAACACTGTAGATAAAAAATAAAATAAAATACAGATGATCATTAACATAGTTTCCATCCACCTTTTGCGCTGTTTTGTTATCGACAAAGTGAAAATGCGTAAAAAAATTTTTTGCAAAATTTGCCGTATTCTACCTGTTTCCATTCAAATGGCCTTTTATCGATAAAAATGGTGTGTTTGATGACTTTGTTGCATACACTCTAAAAAATGCTGGGTTAAAAATAACACAAATTGGGTTGTTTTTAGTCCAGCCTCTGTTTAAATATGGGACAGAACACAAATTGGGCTAAACTAACCCAGCAAGTTGGGTTAAATAAACAACCCAACCCAATGGGTTATCTGCTTCTAAAATTATTTGTTTTTGTTCAGACTATCTCAGCTCTGTTTGGTCCATTCTATGCAAGTTCTGGTGGCCAGAACTTTAAAGCTCCAAAAAGTACTCAAGGTCAGCATGAAAGTAATCCATAAGACTCTAGTGGTTAAATCCATGTCTTCAAAAGTGATGTTGGGCCTCATGTATTCAGATAGAAAACAAAGGCAGGCCTAACACAGTTGTAAAAACCTAACTCAAGCCCCCACATTCCAAAAATCGCGCCAAAATCAAACAAAGGGAGTCCAAAAGAGACTACAAATCCCATGAAGCCTTGCTCACTAAAGGATCGAACTCTCAACTCCTATTGGATGAGGCACACAACAGAACGCACCTCAAACCATGACATCATCAGGAGTTGAAGTACCTCTGAAATGCTTCCGGGATTTGCTTCCAGCAACTTTGTTCGTCCTGTATAGACGCAGCTCATCGCTGCTCTCAGGTGCAACCTCGTGGCACAAGGAAGTAACGTCCGACTTGAAACTGTGGCCATACAATCTCCATCTCGCTGGACGAGTTGAGATTACTCTGTGTTCAACCAAACACTCTAACGGATCCGAAGGAGACTGCCGAGCAATTCGCATCTTCATCCGTTTGCCTACAGAAGTGAAGAGATTAAAGATTTCTCTTCCATCTTCAATCAAGTTGACATTTCTGAGTTCTCCGCCAGCCCGCCGAGAATCAACAGTCGTACCGCCCGCTGACAGAGCGAGGAAACTGACTGGTTTCTCGCCGCCCCCATTCGCGGTCATATTCCCTGGCCGGAAGTCTCGCGTGACATACTCTCCACGAGAGTCACGTCCACCATTTTGTGCGCGTCCCTCCTTACACACACACACACACACACACACACACTGTCACACACACACACCTTATGTGTTATAGGATTATTTTTATTTCCATATCTAATCATATCACTGTTTAGTTTGTAGTTGTAAGTCGGAAGTTTATTGACTGCATTGTATTAATTATTAATTGATATTACTGCATAAATAAACTTTGTTTATATTACAAAGAGAAGTGTTTTGGTTTGTTTTGCATACGCCTGTGTCATGCTGACGGGATGTCATTGCTCGGATTCAAACCTTCATTCATTGTTTTTTCTTCGGATGTCGATTTTCCTAAGAAAACAATCTAATATTGAGACTGTTATACTATCTGGTTATTAGTCCCTGATTCCAGGGTGGTGCCCCGTCAATGTTAATCCTTATTAATATTCTATTGATTTTTGATAATTGATAATTATCTTTGATGATTGTTGAATTTGAATGATCAATAAGCTAGTGTTAATTTTAATTAATGTTTCATCGATGTTAAAAATGAACAATTATCTTTGATAATTAAAAAAAGCTAACACTGATTCTCATCAATGTTCTATTGATTTTAATAATTAATAATTATCTTTGATAATTATTCATTATTGCTAATAACCAAATCCAATCCTAAACATAGCGCACTACATTTACTGGAGCCCCATATGAGGTTTTAATGAGTTAGATTCAATTAATTAATTTAAATATTAATTAATAACTAAAGAAATAATTATTAATTATTTCTGATAGTAACACTGATCTAAACAACCAGTAAAGCCCTACAGTGATATGATAGGTGTGGGTGAGAAACAGATCAATATTTAAGTTCTTTCTTACTCTAAATCTCCACTTTCACATCTGAAAGAAAAGAAAAACTAAACAGGTGCCATGTGACTTATAGACGTGAAAATGAAGATTTATAGTAAAAAAAAAATATTAAAAAAAAACTTAAACATTGATGTTTCTCACTTTCACAGTCAT
This sequence comes from Myxocyprinus asiaticus, assembly GCF_019703515.2. Classification (NCBI taxonomy): domain Eukaryota; kingdom Metazoa; phylum Chordata; class Actinopteri; order Cypriniformes; family Catostomidae; genus Myxocyprinus; species Myxocyprinus asiaticus. Next base: position 6,514,825 of record NC_059381.1, read on the forward strand.
TTTAACCCCTGGAACCATATAGATTACTTTTATGCTGCATTTATGTGCTGTTTGGGGCTTCAATGTTTTGGTCACCATTCAGTTGCATTGTATGGACCTACAGAGCTGAAATATTCTTCAAAAAATCTTAATTTGTGTTCAGCAGAAGAAAGTAAGTTGAACACATCTGGGATGCATGAGGGTGAGTAAATGATGAGAGAATTTCTATTTTTGGGTGAACTATCCCATTAAATGTTGCTTATAATACATACGTATAATATGTAATATAATATCGCAAAATAAATCTGCCCGTAAGCCGTTTTCATATAGAAATGTGGTATGTCCTTAATTGTGTACTTTTCGCCTCCCAGATGTCCCTAATAACACCACCAAATTTGCCAATTGATTTTATTTAATACAGGGAATTTTGCTGCCATTTTTTCAAAAGTAAGCTAAACAATAATTGCATAGAATTGGGCTATATGTTAGTGTTCCAGAAAAGCACACTGAAGCTTTACTCCTAGTATTGTTTATTTATTTTTAATTTAAAACATCTTCATGCACAGAAATGACATGTTTTCATCTGAAGCTATATGATAGGTGTGGGTGAGAAATAGATCAATATTTAAGTCCTTTCTTTTTCTATAAATCTCCTCTTTTGACAAGCCCCAAGCAGTAGGTGGCGATATGCACGAAGAATGCAAATCGTCAAAAAACAAAAGAAGAAGAATGTAAATGTGAAAGTGGAGATTTATGGTAAAAACCCACACACCTATCATATCACTTATAAAGATATGGATTTAACCACTGAAGTCTAATGGATAACTTTTATGATGACTTATATGATTTTTGGATATTCAAAGTTCTGGCCACCATTCATTTGCATTGGATGGACCTAAAGAGCAGAGATATTCTTCTAAAAATCTTCATTTGTGTTCTGCAGAAAAGAGAAAGTCATACACATCTGGGATGGCATAAGGGTGAGTAAACGAAAAGACAATTTTCATTTTTGGGTGAACTATTCCTTTAAAAGATGTTCAGATCTGCAAATAGATATCCATGCAATGGGGAAGTTACACTTCTAAACATTGCAACAGAAATTGGTGACTAGACAACCTTTACTAGTTATTTCGAAATAAACTCAACAACTGGTCCCCAAAATGCAAAACCTGACCAACACACACACTTACTTTTTGACTGCATGTTATATTTATATGACATTTTTGACTGTTATAATGCTTGCTTTAATGTGAATCAGGCCAGATAGTTTCTGGCCAAATAAAAATTTCCAGTTTCCTGTCAATGGCACAATGACCAGCAATACAAACATTAAAGTGTATACAGTCACTGGAAAAATTCAAACAAATTATTTCATTAGCTGTTTTACTTAACATTTCACACCTTCATCCGTGTCTGACTGTACTCACAGCTCAAGTGAGATGATTTTGACTGAGTGCGTGTGTTTGATAGTGTGGTTGCTTTTCGCCACCAAAACACAGAGCTGATCTGCTGTCTGCACTGAGACGAGCCGTAGTAGTACAGCAGAGGGTCCAGGAAAACACTTGAGCTTCCTGCACACACAGCCATCATGTAATATTTCCCCTCCTCAGTGTGGCCTCCTGTGGCTAAACGAACACAGTGGTACAACAGTATGCCATTGGTTGGTGCAAAGCATGCCACAAACTCTGTCAGCACGGCAATAGCCATAATCACAGCTCTCCTTCGTTTGGCTGAGGATGATAATGATGTTGCTAAGTGGTCAGGCTTGGCATTGAGCACATATATGATGGTAGAGTAGCTCGCCAAGGTAAAGACCAGTGGCAAGAAGAAGTAGAGGCAGGAGAGGATGGAGAACTGATACACATACAACTGCGTGTGCTGCAGGATGTCGTGGCAGGTGATGCCCACATTCTCGATCTTGAACGTTTGCCTTACAGAGAGAAGTGGCACTGTGCCAGCGAGTGCCAGCAGCCAGACCAGCGTACATATGCATGTGGCATTTCTCGTGCTCCGCCAGGATAGAGAAGCGACAGGAAACGCCACGGCCACCAGTCTGTCCACACTCATGCACATCATCAGCAGTATAGAGCAGTACATGTAGCAGTAGTAAGCTGCGCTGAAAACACGACATGTCACCTCGCCAAACACCCAATCTGAACCATTCAGGTGGTAGTGGATCTTCAGAGGCAGCAGCAGGGTGAAGAGCAGGTCAACACATGCCAGGTGAGACATGTAGATCACAGCTGGTTTCTTTGCTTTAATCCAGTAGGTGAATGTCACCAAGGCCAATGTGTTTAGGGGCATACTAATGAGCAAGACGAGGATGTAGAAAGAGGGCATGATGTGTGCAACCAGGAGGCCTTTGAGGAATAGAACATCCCCATCTGAGATGTTGAATGTCCCTAAATGTGCTGTAGTCTTGTTGCATTTTGCTGCACCCAGCTCGGTGCTGTTACACGCATATGCATCTTGATAGTCATCGGGCCATAATTCTGGGATTATGGCAATCATATTGGGCATATCTAGTCCTATAACCAAACATGCAAAAACACAAAACCATTAGTGAATGCTTAGTGAACACCACCAGACAACTACATTTGCTATTGGTTTTCACCCAGATCAAACATGTTAATGGCTTCTCATTTAGCCTAATAGAAAAGTCCTACATACTGTACCTGGAGGAAGATCATAGGGATAGTTTCCGGAAGAATTTCCATACCAAAACACTTCGTCCGGATGGGAAATGTTTTCTATCGGCCAATCGGTTTCCATTGTAACAGCTAAATTGCACTCAGAGCTGTCTGTAACCAAACAAACAAAACAGAAAATTTCATGTTAAATTCAAGTTAAAACGCATCAACAAGACATAAAATCATAGCACTTAAAATCATGAGATGTACTTACCTTTCACTGCAGTGCAGACATGTGCAACTATAACTGAAAGCACCAATCAGATGTCAGCTTTGTAAGAAAATACAGTCTGCTTCGATGTTAATGCCACTCAACCAAATTTCTTTTGAGTATCCGCCTCAACCCAGAAGGCTTATTTATTTATACAAATGTCTGCACCTAAGTGTCACCACAAACCGTACGGGTTTTCACATCTTCAGCATCATCAAACGATTATGGGAACTCTGCCGGACAAATGGGCACCAGAATTTGATTACCATACAGACTGAAACTTTTGTCAATTCTAATTAACATCAGGAGTGCAACTTCATTAACACTGAGAGCATAAAAGCATTTGCATAATTAGCGGTAAACTATTTGACAAATTACAAAATGGGATGACTTTAGAATGATAAAAACAAGGTTTCAATCACCCATCTATATAAGTTAAACCATATATGAGCAGGACATAAAATAAAATGAATGTTAAAAATGTAATATTAAAAGCCATACTTGTTCATTCATAGTTGAACTGATACCATAGGTAAAAGCAAGATAGCTTTGACTGCCATGGGTATCGATCAGCTGTCGGTTTCTAACTCCTAACTTATGTACTGTACAGCTCAAGTTCTTCTGTGTGGATTACCATGTCATGATTACAGTGTACAATGTTGTGACATCAGTTGACCCTTTAAGCTCCACTGATATCATTGTCATTTAGCAGATGATTTTATCCAGAGCGACTTGTGAGCGACAAATGAGACACATAGCAAGCAATTTGTCATACAAAGTTTAACAACATCTGTAGCAGTGCTCAAATTGAGGGGGGCTGGGGGGATCCGGGACCCCCCATAAGAAGTAAAAAATAGACTTAGGGGGGTCCCCAAGATACTTATATTTTAGTAAAAATAATAATGACAAATCTGTGTAGGGCTTTACTGGTTGTTTAGCGTGCAAAGTGTTATTGATAAGAACGGAGTGCAAATTTACAGTGACTATAGTACCCTGAAGGGTTTTATTCAGGCCCTGTAATTGTTCTTATTGGAGTCGTCATCTCTGCTGGATTTTTGGACGATGGCGACGTGTGCATCTGAAGCTGGCGAACTGTTCTGGACCAAGTGGTCTCGGTATGTCAACCTGAGCCCACATGTGTCCACGACGGCAGTCAATGAGCAGAGCCAATCGGTTCAGTAGGTCCTGGCCAACTAACAGTGGTTCCGTATTAATGGGACATATGTAAACAGGGACTGTTAGCATCATCCCTTGAAAGGTGTCAATCCAGGCCCGTGTTGTGATAGACGACCTATCTTGCATGTAGCTTGTGATGCTTACGTTGCAGGTTTCTGTCTATAATGGTTTGCCAAGGGAGAGCTTTGCTCTAGCCACCACTGCGAAGGGGTTGGAACCCATTAGACTATTTCGGAACCGGTGTTGAGTAGTGCGTGGGAGTTGAATGACCCATGTGTCAGGCGTTGCCTTTACGGTACAGATCGCCCAAGAAGGTCAGAAAAGTAGGGTGTGGCATGTTAGGAGTGACTGTTTTGGGGAGCAACTTGGACACTGTTCCCCTTTTCCCGACCTACAAAGTAAACTTTCACATTAACGGGAGGGGGTACATCATCTAGTCATACTGACGGGGTTTCAGTGCCGTGTTCCTTTGAGGAGGTCGACGGACCTGGAGAACAATGGAGCACGTCAAGCTTGTTTACTAACTCAGTCAAGCATCTCCTTATGCCCTCCATTTCTTTTCTCAAATCTTGTTCTCTGAGGGGATTTGAAACCTTTTCTACCCACTTACCTTCTTGTTTGGGTTTTCGTTCGAACCGCGCCTTTCCTTTCGGCCGGCGAAAGTTTTGTTGTTTAGGCCTGCCGTGACCCTGGGGGTGTGTCTGGTTACCACCCCCCGGTTCTGTTTCCTACCCTGCTGGCGAGGTGATCGGCACCTCTGGGGTCCGGTTCTAGCATTGACCTTAACGCAAGGCATTTTGTTGCCTTCAAGCGCTAGGTCTGCATATTCTGAGGCTTGGATCCCCAGGGCTCTGGCGTCGCCTTCATGCCCTTGGGCAGGGCACATGCGTGTCTCCCATGCCAGTTGCGCGTACCTTCTGATTTCCTGCATGGTGGGGTTGCCCGTTCTGCAGTGCATCATGACGTCATATCACATGCACTCGAGGAGGTTGTGAAGGAAAAGAGATTGAAAGCTCGTTCCTCCTCCAGACCTTGGAAGTACGTGGTTCTCAGTCGTCTATAATACATACGCGGAGGCTTGTGCCTCTTCTGGGTGATGGCAAAAGCAGCTATGGTAGCGGAGGCTTCGTCGGTATACAGCGAATACTCCTCGCGTAAGGCTTTACACAGAGCTGAGTAGCAGTTTTGTGTACCAGTCGGTAGTGTTTCCATGAACGCATGGACACTCCTTACCGTGGTCTTCCATATAAGCTTACGTTTTTCACACGACGAAGCGTAAGGCAAGTCAAACAGGCAGTGCTCAATTTCCCTAAGATAATTGTTGATGTTTGAATCTCGATTACTTGGGTCAAAGCGTTCTATGTCCCCTGCGAGGGACTCGAGTTGTCGGATGCACAAGCATTGGTGTCAGTATGACCACAGGTCGTCCGAGTCATCCGAAACACCATAATCACTCGGATCGCTATAGCGATGAGGACGACTTCCTCCCCTTCGTGGTGGGGAAGGAGTCCAGTCGACGCATGGGGGTGGACCCTGAGTTGCGTACAGCTCCCTGGCTAATGGGATCTTCGAGCCGCTTACACCACTCTGGGCTTGAAAATAATTGTCCCCCCTCCTTGGTGTGGAAACAGTCAGTTTGAAATGCACGGTGGCGTGACTGAAAACTGACTGTGAAGGGAAACTGTAAGGAGGGGCACCTGCATCCAACCAGCGGGCCGCTGGAGGAGCTTGAAAGGTGTCTTGGAGGACGAAGTCAGAGACTGTACCACTAGGGGCAGCTCGGCTCCTAGCGTGTGTCCCTGGGTTTCTCAAGGGCACATTTCTACTTGTATCACTAAAAAGGGGGCCCTCTTCTGTGTCAGATGTTGTGCTGTGCTTTTCAGCTGCACTTGATCTGTCTCTACTTTTAGCTGGGCAGCTTGAAGCTGCCTGTGCAGGGTTTCGTTTTTCTCCTGCATCTGGGCATTATCTTCCTGTGCCTGGACTTTCTCAGCTTGGGTGCACCTAACGTCTTGGTGCAGTCTGAGATTTTCCCTCTGCACTGCTTGATAGCTGCTCTGCAGCTGGGCGAGCTGGGGCTGGTGCTTGGCGGTTTGCAGTTGGGTTTTGCGGTGATGGAGAAGGAACATTTGGCCCACTAGGTCCGGGATTGTGCGCTCTGGCTTCCCGACCGGGTTGTTGACATAATCAACTAGTTCCTGCAATGCTTCATCACAATGACTAATATTGTAGCCGTTAAGGTTATCTCTCTCCTCTACGGAGAGATGGAGGACAGCAGCGACCACATCTTGCAGCGCTGGGTCGACTGACCTCTGTGGAGCTTCAGCTCCAGTCACGCGGGGCGATTGGTGACTCATTTTACTGGGCAGTAAAAATTCTTGCGACACAGTGGCTCTGATAGCTTGTTGTTTTACAGTTGCTATAATGCTGACACGAACGCACAGGTGAGAGGCTTCAACCTGTGGCTTACGGGCTACTGTTATGTATTGTGCAAATTTCACTGTGTTCTCTCTTTGGTAGACGTCAATGAAGTGACATGGCACCTCTCTGTAACATCTAGATGAAAGCATTAGGAGTTAAACAACAACAACAGCAGGTTTTAAGCAGACTATCATACATTTACCAACCCCTAATTCACTCTTAAGAGCACTTTCACACCACACTGGCTTATGTTTGGCAAGTTGTGAGAAGTAAATTGTCAAACAGAACCAAATTTTGAAGTAATAATTCAAGTTATTACTTTGGATTCTTATGCATACACACTGTGACAGAACTGGCACGTAGGATGCCTCACATGGGGCACCAATTATTATGTAGGGCTTTACTGGTTGTTTAGATCAGTGTTACTATCAGAAATAATTAATAATTATTTCTTTAGTTATTAATTAATATTTAAATTAATTAATTGAATCTAACTCATTAAAACCTCATATGGGGCTCCAGTAAATGTAGTGCGCTACGTTTAGGAGCGGGTTTGGTTATTAGCACTAATTAATAATTATCAAAGATAATTATTAATTATTAAAATCAATAGAACATTGATGAGAATCGATGTTAGCTTTTTTAATCCTTTAAATCAACACTTATCAAAGATAATCATTAATTGTTAACATCGATGAAACATTAACTAAAATTAACACTAGCTTATTGATCATTCAAATTCAACAATCATCAAAGATAATTATCAGTTATCAAAAATCAACAGAATATTAATAAGGATTAACATTGACGGGGCACCACCCTGGAATCAGGGACTAATAACCAGATAGTATAACAGTCTCAATATTAGATTGTTTTCTTAGGAAAATCGACAACCGAAGAATATCGATTTTCGGGAGAAAAAAAACAATGAATGAAGGCTTAAATCCGAGCACTGACATCCCATCAGCATGACACAGGTGTATGCAAAACAAACCAAAACACTTCTCTTTGTAACATAACAAAGTTTATTTATGCAGTAATATCAATTAATAATTAATACAATGCAGTCAATAAACTTCCGATTTACAACTACAAACTAAACAGTGATATGATTAGATATGGAAACTAAAATAATCCTATAACACATAAGGTGTGTGTGTGTGTGTGTGTGTGTGTGTGTGAGTACGTGAGTAGAGAGAGAGAGAGAGAGAGAGAGAGAGAGAGAGAGAATTAAGTGACGGCCCTAAAGATGATTTTGCGATCGTGAGAGAGAAAGCAGCTGTTAGTTTATCGCTCAGAGACGCGGTGGACAGCTCGTAAACAGTCCCGCGTTCTTTGACTCTTAGTAGATAACTCAGTTTGCCGGTCTCACCCGCGATGGCGAAAATGCACAACAGTGCAATTTGGTTGGACCACACAGCAAAACAGATTTGTGATAATTAATACCCTGAGTATTAATAATGAGCGGACATGGCGGTCCGTAAACTGTACAAGCAAAAACCTTGAAACACAAGAATAACACACTATAATATTCTATCTCTGCCCAGACGTAAACCTCTTACTTGAATCGCAAGAGGATGCAGAATGTGTGTTCATCCGTCCTTTAATTCCGACCCGGTTCCTTGAGGCTCGTGTGATGACGGGAGGCCGTTTCCTTGCTCTGTTGGCGGGCACGGCTGTTGATTCTCGGCGGGCTGGCGGAGAACTCAGAAATGTCGACTTGATTGAAGATGGAAGAGAAATCTTTAATCTCTTCACTTCTGCAGGCAAACGGATGAAGATGTGGATTGCTCAGCGGTCTCCTTCGGATCCGTTTGAGTGTTTGGTTGAACACAGAGTAATCTCAACTCGTCCAGTGAGATGGAGATTGTATGGCCACAGTTTCAAGTTGGACGTTACTTCCTTGTGCCACAAGGTTGCACCTGAGAGCAGCGATAAGCTACGTCCATACACGGTGAACAAAGTTGCTGGAAGCAAATCCCGGAAGCATTTCAGAGGTATTTCGATGTCATGGTTTGAGGGACGTTCTGTTGTGTGCCTCATCCAATAGGAGTTGAGAGTTCGATCCTTTAGTGAGCAAGGCTTCATGGGATTGTAGTCTGTTTTGGACTCCCTTTGTGTGATTTTGGCGCAATTTTTATCAGTATAATTTATGACCTGGTATGTGGGGGCCTGAGTTTGGTTTTTATGACTGTGTTAGGCCTGCCTTTGTCTTCTATCTGAATACATGAGGCCCAACATCTGATTAAATTCATGCAGTGGGTATGGTAAATTTTGTGAATTAATTATTTACAATAATTTATATTAAGTTTGTTTATAGGCTAGTTGTCATGTCTCTTTAAAATGTAAACGCCCCGCCTCACATCTAAAGACCGCTAAGCACATGACATCGTTGACATGACTGCTTGCTTGGCGCCGCACCGGTGAAGCTAACTTTAGCTAAAAAATAGAGAATAATAAACCTCCACTCGCAGTCGGGAAGAGAAAGCTTCTTACTGACTTTTCTGAGGGGTAATTTTCTCTCTCTCTCTCTATATATCTTTCTACTTTATCTATCCACTCCATGTCGGGGCTTTTGTTTTCCTTGCATAAATTGGAAACATTTAGGCTTACTCAATTTTCATTATTAATAGGCCTGGTTCTACGGGGGTGCTAGAGATCACGATGAAGATGAGTGACAGCTTTTTAGTGATTATAAAGGGAGCGCTCCTTGTGCGCTTTCTATGCTATATATATAATCCATTCAGAAATTGTTTAAAACTTGTTTTTCATGCTGCTAAGAGGAGGACCAACGGCCACGTACATGCTGCAAAGTTTCGGGAATCACATCCGCATATAAATGCGGGATTCACTCTTGAAATAGCAATGATTGACATATTGATAACCATAGCATTGTTTGTTCCTGAATAAAGCAGCCTTTTTGACTGAAATGGTTGAATAGTCTGCTGACTGACTCACTCACTCATAACAGTCCCTTGCCGCCACCTACTGATGTAACAATGTAACTGCACTGAAATTGTTGAAAAATCCCCACCAACACTAACACACAGACTGACAGCCTGTCTTGTCACAATTTATATTTTTAATATCTAATAAACTAGTTTCATGCATTTAAACAAGTCTTTTGGAACAAACATTATAATCACAAAGTATCACATCAATCATCCAGTTGTATTTAGGGTAGTAAATACTACATTGGTAAATAATGCTAGAATTATTCTGTTGGATGTACACTACTGTTCAAAAGTTCAAAAATTTCTTCTGCTCACCAAGCCTGCATTGATTTGATCCAAAATACAGTAAAAACAGTAATACAGTGAAATCTTAGTGAGTCTGGAAACCATCTGATTATTTTCTACTGTTTTTGAGACATTTCAATGTATTTTGAAGTCACATGCTTTTACGGGTCTTCAAGTGCCTTATATGTAGTCCCCTGGTTTATTTGCCATAGTTGCCCTTTTGGGTCTGCTGCTTTGTCACTCTCTAAATCCAGTATTACTTGGAATAAGCCATTTAAAAAAAGAATAGTAGCTTATCTCTCTTTGTTATATAACATTGGACTGAAAATGTATATATTTTGTATTCTTTATCAACACAAAAGCCTGTTCTTTTATGTAAGGCTGTTTTTAATAATAGTATATAGTTATGCATATTACGATCAAATAAATATATTGCATATTTTGTATAAATTGTCTATTGCGAGACTTTTTTGAGAATTTTTTTGGGTATATTAAGTGCATGTTAAGAGCAGTAATAAGTGAAATCAGTGTGGGTTGGTTAAGTGCTCATGGAAAAGATGTGTTTTCAGCTGGTTCTTGAATGTTGAGAAGGTAACAGCAGATCGTGTTGAGGTTGGAAGTTCATTCCTCCACAGTGGAACAGAGAAAGTGAACGATTGTGAAATACACTTTGAGCCTCTTTGTGATGGGACCACCAGGTGTCGCTCGTTCATAGACCACAGAGTGCGAGTTGGAGCATAGACCTGAATAAGTGAATTGAAGTAAGAGGGTGCGTTCCATTGGCTGTCCTGAAAGCCAGAGTCAAAGCCTTGAATTTCATGTGGGCAGCTACAGGTAGCCAGTGGAGTGAAATCAAGAGTGGAGTGTCATGCGCCCTTTTCGTCTGATTGAAGACCAGACATGCTGCTGCATTCTGGACCATCTGCAATGACTTAATTGTTTTTGCATTGCAGTAGTCCAGTCTTGAAATGACCAGAGCTTGGACCAGGAGCTGTGTAGCATTCAGAGAGGAAAGGTCTGATTTTCCTGTGTCTTGGCAAGGCTAAGCTGAAGGTGTCGTTCCTTCATCCAGGCTGAAATGTCCGAGAGGCAGGCAGAGATATGAGCTGAGACAGCAGGGTCATCAGGCTGAAATGACAGATAGAGCTGCGTATCATCTGCGTAGCAGTGGTGGGAAAAGCCATGTGCCTCAATGACAGGTCCGAGTGATGTTGTGTACATTGAGAAGAGGAGGGGTCCAAGCACTGATCCTTGAGGAACCCCTGTGGTCAGCTGGTGTATCATGTTGCTGCAGTTGTAAAAGCCACTGATAGCATTGACAATTATACAGTAAGGATGCTGTTAAAAACACACGGCACATAATGTCTCATGCGTGAAAAAACAAACATAGTTAAACTGACTGGAACAGCATGCTCACAACAAATTAGGCTACATCAATAACTTAAAAGTTATGAAAATAACATATGAGATTGGTAATAACATTTACAGGTAAGAAAAATACATCTAGAGTACTGTGTATCGGTTGACCTTGAAAATATTACCTTGCGACATACACGTACTGTGCAAGTTACTTTTGTCAAATGAGTCGCATTGTAGCAAATCAAAACGCAACGTTGGAGTTTTGCATGTCAACCGGTATAAAGCGGAACAGTGCCCACCCACTTTTTCAGCTGCCTGGGTTCCGGAATGCTTCATCCAATGTCTTACAAATACAGTTTTATTTTATTTTTTAAAAAGAAGTTTAAAATACAGTAACTTTTAACTCAAAAAATCTACTGTTGATGTTTGGATCCAGTAAGTGTTTAAAACATTGATGTTTTCTAAGGAATGAGGAAGTAAAGTTTTAAAGTGCATAACTAAATATTGCAAAATAAATTCATAAATAGATAACCTTCACTTCTGGTTTTCTACAAGATAAAATCAACAGTATTTTGTGGCAAGACAACTACTGTTACAAGCTAGGAACAGTGTATTACAAAAGTGCTTCAGTAATATGATGCATATTGTAAAGTATATACATATACTACATTTAAAATCTACAAAAAGGTGCTGCGTTGACAGATACAGTAGATGTTGGTTTGTTGGTTCAGCTGTGTTTCCTAAAACTGCTTTCCCATAATTTATTTTCATGACCACTGCCTCTGTGTTGAATAAAATCAATATATCACAGGCTTGGATAATACCATTACCAGTTTCCAATCACTTAAGAGGTAATTGCAAGGTGACAGTTGATACTGGTGACAAAACTTTGATATGTGCAGTAGAAAAACAAAACACATTTCTAGTCTTCTAAAAGGAATCTTTTCATGGGCAAACTATGGTGTGAACAAAATTATTGTTCCAAACTT